>NC_142700.1:14251915-14558526 GCF_029339155.1 Prunus mume | reverse complement strand
TAGGCTACTCATCATCGGAATTCTCTCAGCAGTTCAACACCTTTCTATATGCTACTTACTGTCAAATCAATGTTGACAAATCAATTACTTGCCATACTAGCTTATCTCCTTGGAGAGCTGAAAATCGATTTATTTTTTGAACACTAAAAGTCAAAAGAGTTGCTTTTACTCTGCTGGCTTTATGTACAGAGAAAGATGAAATTTTTTTTCCTTTTCGACAAAGGAAAAAAGATAACAAGGAACCAATCAATTGACTATTAACTTATATGTACCTTTCCAGCCAGTCCTGTTCTGTCATTCCTTTGCAAAATGCTCTCTTTAGTCCCCTTCGGACTCCAAACCATGGTTACAGCAGTAATGTCTTTGCTATTGCCTTTCTGACTCCCAACGATCCTCCTTTTCACATTCTCTTTTCCAGAGGCAGCCAATCTGTTAGATCTACCAACTACTGCTTTCTCCTTAGATTTTACAGTAGTAGTAATTGATTTCTTTTCATGAACTCCAACTGGTTCCAAAGGTTTCCTTCTGAAAGTCTGATATTGAACCTACACAATCAGTATGATTCATGTTAATATTAATCTTGTGGTCCATCACTACATATTATGAAGCAAGATCAAAATCAGTAGGAATTACAAATAAATTGCAACTGAACCATGAGCAAATATAGGGGCCCTAAAAATGCTCTTCTGAAGCTTTTTTTTGGGGGGGGTGGTTGTTTGGGGTGTGTGTGTACGTGTGTGGGTGGGAGAGGGGAGGAGATTGGGTTTAATAACATCACTCAGTTTAGAAAACTATATTACTCCTTTTTTTTTTGTTCTGCCAGTATCTAGATTACACAAACTTGAACACCAGTATTAATAAGAAAACCTTGAACAGCAGTTAATTTCAGCAGTCAAAGTCAATATATGAGTAACCAACAATCAATTAAGGATCACCCTTGAATAACCTTGCAGCCAAACAAAACCAAGAGAGTAGCTTTGACGAGGATATTTTGAACACCCACAACCAAATTGAGACTTGTGCTAAAACACCAAGAACAAAAAGCAACAAGATCTGATTGCAAGGGAGAATGAATTTCTTGTGAGGACCATGATTGGAAAGACAGAAAGAATAAAATATTTTTGACAATTAGTGAAGATGTCGAAGACGATAATGCATAAACCAAGCATATGACAGTAAAAGATGACAAATGACAATGAAACCAACAAGAGAAACAATGAACCCAAAAAAGGAAAAAGAAACCCTCTAGAGAACAAAATGAAAAGATGTGGTGAAGCCATTAAACAAATCTCTTTAAAAAGACCACATCTCAGAACCGATGCTTTGATAGCATGCTGAGAAAATAGGGAGAGAATGAGATACATTAATCTCAGCCCTAGAAGAGTTTAGATAGATTGCAGTCCTGGACTTAATGGGAAACTGAACAACAACCTAATCAATAAGTTTAGGAAACCAGATCACACACCTATTAACTAAATATTCTAATAGACCTAGAAGCTAAGCTATAATATACTTCTATGCTCCAACATGTATAGTAAGGTTATTTAGACTAGTCTCTTACACAAGTGGGAACCTATTTCCGATATCTGTACGTCATCTTTAAGCGAACCATGGCTTAGAATTTTTCAACTTAAGAAAACACGAAAATCTTCAGTCTGTGTTTCAGATTAGTACATCTCACACCTTTGGTTTTGCAGCTTCCAGGTGGACTGGCTTTGCAACATTAGGTACCATTCTGTACTTTGTAGTCCCTCGATCAATCTTATGAGTTGTCTTGGATACTCTAGAAGATTTTATTCTGTTACTGGATGCATGAGTCATTCTTGCCACATTTCTGCTATCTGGGGTTCTTTCTTTGTACTGTATTGACGTAGATGTTGAGGTCCTGCCATCATTACAAGGATTTGAAGATGATCCCACACTAGACTTGCTGGATGAAGATTTATGGCCTCTTGATTGCCTTCTATCACCATTAATCTCCACTCTGGATGCTGGCCTTGTAACACCGCTTTTCCTCAGACGAGCCTTTATGACTGACAATAGCCCATTTGCTTGACTCAACGCCTGATTTGATTTCTCCGTAAACTTCTGTTGTTTCTGCTGGTCACTCTCAGATGTAATGGTGCTTGTTGTACTGCTTTCATCTGCCCTGTTTGTCATAGAATTCAGAGTACATGTTGGATCCTCACAAGAAGATATTGGCTTAGAGCAATTGGGTATGGGATTTCCAAAGAAACTGCTTTTACAAACTGAACTTGATTTGGAACTCGATGTTCCTTTCAAATGTATAAAGCTTGATTTGGGTTTCATCTCATCACTGGACCCTGAATTCCCGCAGGAAGATGTCCCACTCAGAACTTTTTCCGCGTTCCGCTTATCTAATGAAAAATCCTGGTTGTCCCCTATCCATTTCTTGTTTACAAAGTCTTTGCCTCTTGACTTAGAGACAGAAGAGGGAAGTTTTGGCGAAGATGGTCCCTCTAAGTCATAGTTTAAGGCCATAATATCCTCACCGGAATTGGAAAATGCAGCCTTCAACTGGCGAGAAGAGCATTGGTGGAACCTAATAATTCATCAAATTACTATAACTCAGCATCCGTATTCAAAGACATGAATTCCAAAGCCAAAATAGAGAAGACCGCATAATCAAAGGGGCGAAGGATACTTACAGGTGGCTTCTGTAAAACCACTCATCATCACTGCAATATATTCAAAAAAGAAGAATTAAAATTGGCATGGCATACATAACTTATAAATTATAAGATCCTGGAAACCATTTCTTTCGTTAAAAAAGAAAAAAATGTGTGGGCTGGGTATACTAGAACCTACATATGTTGGTTGTTTGAGTTGGATTCTAATGTAAGATCCACCCACATAGGAGCTTCAATTTCTTCCTGTATCAATCAGAAAAAAGAAGAAGTAAATATCAAGTAAACTCGAGGCCCAGAAAAATTGCAAGAAATTGAAGAGATTGCAATTTAATCTTGATTCTTGACATAATAATGGGGTTTTATAAAGATTTAAAACGCTAAATCCTTTTCTATTCCACATTTGTAAACAGAGAACCAGAACGAAATCAACTCCGAATTGATAGCCGAGCATAGATGCAGAAAGAAAACTATGAATAGGTAAATCAAAGCAAGCATAATCAGAAGATGCACTTTCAGAGTTGATTAAGATAACTTGCTAGCAAAATGCAGAATAAGAAATAGATATAGAAGGGTAAACATGAACACTAATAAAGAATGCAACATCCAATATGAAAACTTGGAAATAAATAAGTAAATACTAAAGCCCAAAAAAAATCCAAAAATCCAAAATCCCAGAAAATGAAAACAATGGTAAACTCAAATGAACCCAGAAATGACACTAAAGATACCATATTCATATTAGAACCCCAAGAAGAGGACCAACATTTCAAACAAATCAGATTACTGAATTCAATAAATCCAAGATCATTTGGGATGAAAAATTAAACAAAGACAAATAAAACCTAAGCTTACAAACACAAGAACCCAAATTCCTAAACCAGAAAAACCCTTAACACCGACAGAGAAGAAGAGAACAAGTTCAAGAAAGATGAAATCTTTACCAGAAAAGCCCAGTGATCATTGCTTTTCTTCAAAACCATATTCTTTGTCATCTTCAACCTCCTTGTGTCACGCTAAGAAAGCTCCAAATGGCTCAGACGAATGGGCTTCTATCATCAATCCTCCATCTTCTTCTATTGGCTATTTGGGAAGGAACTGTAGGACGTTTCAGCTTTCACGGCTGCGAACCCAACGACGTCGTTTCTGGATGGACGGCTGAGATTAATCAACAGAGCCCGGGATGGGAAATATTCTGTGTTGTTCTGAATGGAGATGGCGAGCTCAATCCTTTTGACCGTTGGCGTGATTCAAATTTGATCCAGAAAAAAAAAAATATATATATATAATAATAATAATAATTTTCTTGTTATTACCGAATGGTCATATTTGTCTCTGACAGGCAAGTCTCAAAATCACACGTTTGTTTGTTGGACAGTTGGGATGGAAAATTAAGAAAAACTATTGGGCCTTTCTCATACAAGACAAAGCCCAATGATTGGCCGAATTGATGTCCACTTCTAATTATCGTATTATTTGATGCAGCTTTTAAAGAAGTCACTTATGTCGTATTTTAAAATAAGAAGTTGTAAAGTAAAGGATCTCTATATTTAGTAAATAATATTTTTAAAGTGCTCTTAGTATAAAAAACAGTGTCAAAATCGTTTGGTAAATTTTAATATAAAATTGTTGCAAATGTGAATAATAATTAAAATAGACATGATATTGAAAGTGTTATGCGCTAATCATGTGGTAGTAATAGTGGTGGTGGTGGTGAAAGAGATGGAGGTGAATGTGAAGGTGATAGTGAAAGAGGTGGTGGTAGAGGTGGTTTATAGAAGGTGGTCTCAATATTGCCACCGAAACAAAACTTTTTAACTACCAAAGGTTCGGAACAATACGTAATGCATTTTGTGGGATTTTTTTATGCACGCATGCTTTGTTTGGAGGACCGGCTTGCTATTACTATTCCAATTAAATTGGACTAGTCTCTCGGCTGATGTGTGGTGTACTAATAAGGATTGTGGACTAAAGTAGTCTAATGTAGGGGTGGGCATCAGGACCAGAAAATTGGAACAACAAATCGGATTGGATGAAAAAAATTAGTTGACTGAAAAAGTCAACAAATCAGCACTGAACTGGTTAACTCTAATGCTACATTTTTAATCTCATAACTAATATTTCCCCAAGCCTAACTTCAAAACTTCTCTCTTTTTTAGGCCCAATATCTCTCTTTGTATGAAATTTGATCATTTATTAATTTTCAAGTTCAAAAAATTAAATTTTAGTTTGAATTTTGTATTAAAAAAAGTTTCCAGAAAAAAAAAAAAATCCGGTCCAAAATTGGTTCAAATTGGACTAGCTGGTTAAAAAAAAATCACTAAAATCGGACCGAATCAGATAGATTAAATAGTATCGATTTCAGTTCTAGTTTGAGGTGAAAATCAGACCACGCCCACCCCCAGTATAATGTAATAAGGCCCAATTGTCTCTAAACTGAAGCTTTTTAAAATTCGTTTTAATAAATAGTATAGCCGCACAGTTATACTTTTTAAATATAATATAATTAATTAGTATAGCTGCACGGTTATACTTCAGTTATTTTCTAAATTTTTCTAATAAATAGTATAGTGGCACAGCTATATTGTGTTATTTTTTTAAAAAAATTTCATTGAATTTCATTTATCGATAAGAGTAGTTTAGAAAATACATGTTTTTTTTTAAAAAAAGCAAACATAAAATACATGTACGTAGGTAGGTTTCATGTCTAATGCACGTGTTTTTTTTTAATTTTATTTTTAAAATACATAATTTTAAATTTCAAACAAAGATTTATGGATGTAGTAGTAAGAAAGAATATAGTATTCTTCATGTAAAGTGTCGTTTGAAAACTAAAGCATAAGCAAAAGCATGCCACGTCCTAAAATCCTATGTGCCGTATCATCTCTACATGTCTTTAACATATGAATGCATCAATGCATCCTTCTATGTATAAAATATCATTATAATTAAATAGTATAGCTGCTCAACTATACAGAAGTTTTTTAAAATTTGTTTTAATAAATAGTATAGCCGCGCGGCTATACTATGAATTGAACTCTCAAGTTGATTTAGTGTCAAATTTCTTTCTCAAATTAATTTAATGTGAAATTTCTCTCAAATATTTGCTTTGGAGATATCGAAAGTAGCAATATCTATAAAGTATAAACTAATGCATCTAGAAGGGTACTGTTCTTTTAATTTTTTTCAATAAATGGTATAGCCGTGCGGCTATACTCCCCCAAATATAATATAAAGCGTAGAGCCGCACGGCTATACTGTTTTTGGACATGCGCCAATTGATTTTATTTTTTATTTTATTTTTAGAATTAAGAAAAGATAATATGGGTAATTATGTTTCATAAAAGTAGGACATATTATCTGATTTTGTTTTAATATGGAAAAGTGTGAATTTACCATATTATCCTTATTTAATAATAATTTTAAGGGAGTTTCACTAAAACACCCAAAATGGGAGCTGAAATTATAAAAAAACCCAACACCTAAAACACTTTATAAACACACCCAAAATCCATTATTACACACACTCGAAACTCATTTATAAACACACCAAAAAAATATACAATTTTTGACTTTGGGGTTAATTTTGGGTGTGTTTCTATGTTTAAATAGTGTTCGAATTTTTTTATAAATACATGTCTAGGATTGAGTTTATTTATAAATTTGTATAATTTTAATCCTTCATGTTTGAATTAACAAATGACATTTTTTGGTATTTTGAATATTTCACCATTCCATGCCTTTTGCTTTATATATACTAGCCCCTGGCACATGCTCACGCATGTGCCAATTGGTTTTCTTTTATCTTTATCTTTTATTTTTAGAATTAAGAAAAAATAACATGGGTAGTTATATTCCATAAAAGTAGGACATATTATCTGATTTTGTTTTTAATTTTAATTTTTTTAACATGAAAAAAAATGTGAATTTACCATATTATTCTTATTTAATTAATAATTTCAATTCTTAATGTTTGAATTAACCAATGGCATTTTATGGTATTTTGAATGTTTCACCATTCTCTGTCTTTTGCTTTATATATATAGATATAAATAGTATAGCCGTTTACGGGGTTTTTTTAGTTTTTTTATATTTTATTTTATAAATAGTATAGCTGAGCAGCTATATCCCTTTTAAATATAATATACTTAATGAGTATAGCCGTATTTTAAAAAAAAAAGAAAAAGAAAAAGAAAAACCAAGTATAGCCGTGTGGCAATACTTTTTAAAATAAGTATAGCTGCGCGACTATATTTTATAGATACTAGCCTCTCCGCACGCTTCTACACCTACGAGAGGCTTTTTTTTTTAAAAAAAATTAAATTTATTTTAGAATTAAAAAAGATAATGAGTAGTTGTGTTCCATAAAAATAGGATCCATTATCTAATTTTTCTTTTAATTTTAATTTTTTTAATATAAAAAAGTATAAATTTGCCATTTTATCCTCATTTAGTTAATAATTTCAATTCTTAATGTTTGCATTAACTAAGGGCATTTTCTGGTATTTTGAATGTTTTACCATTTTCTGCCTTTGGCTATATATATATATATATATATATATACACACATAGATTAATTTGCTAGTTATATATATAAAGAGTATCATTGCTCGGCTATACTTTTTAAAAAAAAAGAAAATTAGAAAAAAATCGAGTATAGCCGCGTGGCTATAGTCTTACTCGAACCAGTCTTATTCAATACTTAAATTTGGTCAAACGTTATTTAAGCCGATCCACCAAAACAATGCTTTTTTATGTTTGTATATACATAGAACTTCAATTGAGTGATCTTTCAAATAAGCTTACCTTAAGATATACATAAAAAATGAGTAATAAAAGTCAATGCACTAAGATTAGTACAAGTAAATATCCATAGAAAATCTATAGTAGCAAACAAGATTTTTGAACCAGGATCTAAAGTCCCAAAATTTGTTTTACTGCTGATAGTATCAATAGCTATTCGAGCCTCGTTCATTTCAGCACAAAAAGAACTGTCTTTTGAAACTAATTGTACAGAACTTGCTCCTTATTTTACTACAAGACTTGTGGAGACACCTCCCTACTACATCACTCAAAAGTGTCTCCTCAAACTTCCCGTCCTCGTCCTTGACTTTGTTGAACATGTCTTCTAGGCCCATCAGCACATGCATTAATATTATTACAAGATTAGAGGAAGAAATTAAAATTAATTAATATAGCTAGAATTATAATACAAACGTGTGACCGCAGACTAACTTCATGAAACCTTATAACCTTGTTGCCTAAGCAACCGGAATCGGAGAGACAAACAGTATCTATTGTTTTCAGCAATACTAACAATCTCCAATCACCCATGTCAATTGTAAAGTAATCAATTGTCAGGCCAAACAGTATTCGCACCAAAATAATAATGCTAATAGTCCTTTTCTATCGAGGGACATTGTGTGGGTTCATTAGAAATTTTACCGTCTATTTTTTAAGCTTTCATTTAAAAGTTATTAATGTAAAAATTTAGACAAGTTGGAAATCATTAATGCATCAATTTGAGGAACAAAATAGGCAAACAAGTTATTTCAAGAAAATATTAAAATGACAACCATTGAATTTAGTGGTTAAATAGTTTCATATTTGAGTGATTTTTCGCACGCATGATGTTTGAGACTCAACCTATTTTATGTACTAATTAAGCTAGGTTTTTTTTTAATCACAAAACATCCATGAAATTTAAGAACTATCATCTTTTGCTCTTAAGGTTTTATTTTTATTTTTCCTATCAGGGATTGATAGTCCTCCAAATTAACCTTCGTACTTCAAGTTGCTCCTTGTTGTTTGATTATGTCAAAAAAGCCTATTAAATTGCTAACGTGACACACAATCAGGAATGGACCCAGGATTTGGAAATGGAATGGGCTAAATTTACCTTATATATGCACTAGAGAGTGGAACATAAAGGTGCAGCTACTGCAGCATACCAATTCGTTCTTCTATTTATTTAATTTTTTTCACTTAAAGGGATTATGTGTGACGAGGGTTATCTGTGAAAGGAAAATTAGCAATAGATTATTCATAATATATATATATATATATATATAAAGAATTTTGTAGTAGGCTAAAAAGGTAATAACAAGATGGAAATATTTTCATTTTAGAGAAAACTTTATAGAAATGTCATACACAAGAATATCCTGAAATTGTCAAAGAGAATTCAATTCATTTGTTTGTCTCATCTTCTTTTCCTTAAGGGTATGTTTACGTATCAGTAATGGGTATGGGAGGAAAGGGAATGATTTCCATTCCTGACTTCCCCTGCGTTTACTTGCAATTAGGAATGAAAAAATAAGTGGGCCCCACCTCAAAATCCGTAATCACATTCCCTCAAAACTGGGTATCAGATCAACTAGGGGGGAGTAGTCGATATGATTCCCATTCCTGTTTTCTCTTATTAACTTCCAAAAATACCCTTACTACTTTACTATAATTCCAAAACAACTCAAACCCTAAAATAAAAAGATAAAAAATTACACGCTAGAAGGAGAATACACGCCAGAAGGAGTTCAAACAACTCAAACCCTCAAGTGCCCAACAGAAGAGACCCGCACAAGATGTAGCAAGTGGTCCAAGTAATCCTCGTAGGAAGGTAAATGCTTTGAATGAAATGTCTAACAAATTTGGACTTATGGCTGAAGCTGTAGCAGGAATGGCACCTCAGCTTGCAGGCTTGGTTAATGTTCTTTCAACAGAGAAGGATCTTGCTGATATGCAAGCTAAACTTGGTGGTGAATTTAGGAAAATAGAATTCCTATCTCCTTTGCAAGTATTTCGTATCACCAATTGTTTGAGCCTGGTTGAAGTTTAACCGGGTCAGGCCCGAGATCCGACAATTAAACTAATAGTGAGCCCAAGCTATATTTCGGTGGGCCTAATCAATAAGGCCGGATAGAAGCCCAAAATCATAAATGTAGCAGAATATCTACATGTGGTGGAATACATCAATGTGGCCGAACACATCAATGTGGTCAAGAGCATAAAAGTGGTTGAAAGCCTATATGCGGCCGAAAATGTAGATACGGTCGGAAGACTAAAAGCGGCCGAATACATAAAATCAGTCAATGCTTAAATAAGGAGAGAGATAATCCGTAGGAGGATTTTCATAGGTTACAATTCAAATATGGAAGGAATTATGCCAGCTTGATGGTCAATTGAAGTTATCAAGGGAGAGCTCAAGATGGAAGGAAAATCAAATCAAATATTATTCATATTAAATCACAAGCATGAGACAAGGGATTGAAGATATTCTAGAGCAATTATGATTGATTTGAAGGCCAATTGACGACCGACCAAATTGGGACGCACCGAAGCCCCTATAAATACCAAGCTTATGGAAGAGAGAAAGGACCCCCGACACAACACATAACTTGTCATTTTACATTCTCTTCAATTTCTATCCTAGGAGTAGCATAATGTAACCATAGCCTAGTTCTTATTTTTCCCGTTCTAGTTTCCGTAGATTTCAATTATGCCTTTACATTCTTGTTCTTGTTTTTCAATTCTATTTTAATTACAGTAACTTCAATTCATGTTTCTTTACTGTTCTTCGCAATCTAGTTTACTTTCCGCCCTTTACTTTACACACTCGCATTTCAATTATTTAATTTACGCAATTTACATTACGCACTCGTTTTTAAATTCTTTATTTCACGCACTTTAAATTACGCACTCGTCTTTAAATTCTTTATTTTACGCACTTTACTTTCCGCACTTGTCTTTCAATTATATTTAAATTCAAGCACCTTTTACTTTATGCACGTGTTATTCGTTTCATTGCATTTCACCTTCAATTTTCATCTCCACCCACTCCACATCATTCGGTTGCTCACATAAAGCCTTGACTCTGAGGTAGTGAAAGAGCCTAGGCCGTGAGGAGGTTCCTTGCTCGGCCGAACAATCGTTTGATTAAAGTCAGATCTCGGACGCAACACATCCATCTACTCACATTCCATTCAAGCCCAAATTCGGGGCTTGGTGGTGGCACGCCCCGCACTCAAAAAAGAAGAAGGACTAAAAGTTCCTTCCGTCGGCCGCCCGGCGAAAAGAGGGAAACATAATTTGGCACGCCCGGTGGGACCACTAGGTTTTGTATGGTCGTAAACACTAGGAGGAATCCTAGAAGAGATCAAGAATTTGAAGAGTCTAGACTTCGGTCGGAATCAGAGACAAGCATGGCTGGTTCACTCCCTTTGAATACTCAGCCACAAAATGTTCCGGCCACTCAAGAGCAAAATGGCCCCGGCCAAACACGGCCGTTGGCCACGATCACGTGGTGGTTGAGGATATTACGGAAGTCGCCGGGGGACCAGTATTGAGGCCGAATCCGGCCACTTCATTGGAACTCCAACAACTCATGCGTGTCATGGAGACAATGGCCCAAACGATGGCCACTCAAAGTGCTCAGATCAACGAGAGATTTGATCGATGGTTAGGCCAGCAAAATGGCCAAAATGGAAACCAAGGGGCGCCTATTGGAGCACCAGCGGTTGGGCCACAAGTGGAGGCCCAACCAAATGGTTTTGGAGTAAATCTGCCCCAACTTAATCCACCACTGGCAACCAAGCCCCAGTGGTTAATATTCCGCCGATGGGCAACAACCCATATGCGGCGGTCAACCAATTTCAAGTGTTCCCGCCATATAATCAATTCCGCCCACAAGCTCACCAAGCGGCTGGGGCCAATTTCGCTGGGCCTCATATCAACCAATTCGGAGTTGGTGGTTGGAATAACCCCGGCGGGAATGCTAACAACCCATTGCTAGGGAATCAAGCAATCGACCGAGGTGCGGTCGAACAAATGATTCAAGATATGGTGCCCCATGCTAGGAGGATTGGTAGGCCAGTCTACCGAAGGCCATATCCGGAGCATTTTGATCAAGAGGAATTTCCGAGAGGCTTCAAGGTTCCGGATTTCGCACTATTTTCGGGAGATGGGCTCCAGTCGACCGTTGAGCACATTGGCCGATTCACGGCCCAATGCGCGGAGATTGGGCATCGCGAGGCCTTGAAACTAAGGCTATTTCCAAGTACCCTTACGGGGGCAGCTTTTTCATGGTATGTTAAGCTTCCACAAAATTCCGTCCCGAATTGGCAAGTTATGGAGCAAGTCTTCCACGAGCAATTTTATCGACCGGAGCCGGAAGTCTCAATGGCCGACTTGGCAAAGATAAGTCAGAAGCCAAGTGAGTCGGTCCAAGAATATTTGGGGCGGTTTAGAGAAGCAAGGGCTAGGTGTACGGTCAATATGCCGGAGCACGAGTTTGCAAAATTGGCCCAAGGAGGATTGTTGCTTGACCTCCGAAAGAAATTCGAAGGAATTGAGTTCCGCGACATTTATGATCTCTTACTTCGAGTGGATCGATACGAAGCCCTTCTAAAGGAGGAGCAACAAAAAGGCGGCGGCACCCCGGCCGACATTTTATAGGGATTCAACCAAACCTTCCGGGTCTAGGACCACGGCGGTCCACGCTGTAGACATTGGAAATATAGACTCAGAAGAAAGAGGTGATTAAGTTTACTTAGAGGAGGAAGAACAGTCGGCCGAGGTAAACTTGGCCGAGATTGTGGCCAAAGGGCCATATGTGTGCAAGGCTTTGTCTAAAGCCTCTAAGGATCAAAGGCCGACCACGGCCCAAATGTCCAAGTTTAGTGGAACCTCCCAAAAGGCGGTCGTGACTAAGTCCTACACGTTTGATATTTCTAAAGCCGAACAAATTTTCGACCAACTTTTGAAAGAAAAGATCATAAAATTATCTAATGATCATGATATTCCGTCGGCTAACGAACTTAGAAATAAAACTTATTGCAAGTTTCACAATGTGTGGTCTCATACGACTAACAATTGTTTGGTTTTTCGGAATGCCGTGCAGGATCTCATCGATCGGAAGATCTTGAAGTTTCCGGAGAAAGCTACAATGGGCGTCGACCAGAATCCTTTCCCAAATGCTCAAGTCAACATGGTGAATGCTAACTTCCCAAGGCCAGACCAACCTAGGCCTAGGTTGGACTTGGGTGGCTCAGCAAGGGCTGCGGCAGAAAGAAGGGCAAGGGAAATTCCGGCGGATCCTAAGTTGAAGGGCAAGGCTAAAATGTACCCTGAGGTGGCCAAGGTTCCCGAGACAAAAGTTTTGACCAAGGAAGAACCTCCAAAGGCCATTGTGCTATGTAGTCGATGCCAATGTGAGGTGACTCTCGAAATGGTTTCGCCAAAGCCCAAGGGGCCAACCAAGGAACCCATCAAGGGGCTGATTAAGGAGCAAACCAAGGATCAAGTCCAAGTGGGCAGATCTAGGAGTGTTGAAAAGAAGATGATAACAAGTCCGGCCGAGAATTACGGCCCACATAGCCCAAGGGGCAAAATGGAAGTAAGGTCGAACAAACGGCCATTGCATGAGTACCAAG
Source organism: Prunus mume (assembly GCF_029339155.1). NCBI lineage: Eukaryota > Viridiplantae > Streptophyta > Magnoliopsida > Rosales > Rosaceae > Prunus > Prunus mume. The sequence continues at coordinate 14,545,451 of NC_142700.1, read as the reverse complement.
ATAGGTATGAGAGGCCGAGATATCAGCCGAATAGGAGAAATCAACATGCCCCTCTAAGATATGAAGACATTGATTCGCCCGATTCAAGCCAAAATCGAAGCATGTGGATTTCGGTGGGAGAAGGCAAAAGCCGAGATGTGGCATATGTATCAAGACCCCGCCCCGCGGACGGTAATGGTGTCCCAACTTTCAAGGTGCCAAACACAAAGGCGGGCCAATGGTATAGAAGTAGAGGCCCAAAACTTCCACCGGTACCTCTGAGCAAAACTCAAACTAGAAGGGCTCAAAGACAATATGCCACTACTTGCAAGGCGGAGTTAGATTGGGCGGATAAAAGGCAAGCTCAACTTGACCGATTGGTCGAGCTTCGCGAACAACTTCGATTGGAGGAGTTGGAGTTGGCCAAGGCCGATGCCGTCGCTTCTTTGGAGGCAGCCGCGGCCGAGGAGATGAAAATACGTCGAGAATGGGTGAATGGCCGAGTTGTGGTAACGGCCCCAGAAGAGCCAATCTCGGAATTGGAGGCCCATTTGACTGGGGCTTTCGAGGCAAATAACTCTAAAGTGGAAGCTAGTGAACCGACTAAGAGGAGAGGAGATAAACTTCTCAAGGTTCAAAAGGCAAGGGAGGCTCCACCAAAAGCCAAGCCTCTGGTCGCCAAGGCCCCGGCCATGACCAAAGTGGCTCAACCCACCAAGGTTGAGAGTAAAGAAGAAAATGACCAAAACATGGTCCAAGAAGTTGGGGATGTGCCCCATAAAATAGTAAGTGAGCCTAGGGCGGAAGAAGACCAAGTTATGGTCGACGCTGAAATTAATGTGGTAGAAGAAGAGGCCGAGCACACGGCCAAGGAAGAAGCTAAGGAGCCATTGGAAAATCTCGAAGGTTCGGCGGCCGAAGACGAAGAGATATATGGGGAAGATGAGGAGTATGCGGACGACGAATACTTAGAGGATCTGTCGGAGGAAGCTATAGAACACTTAGAGAAAGAACGGAATGAAGAGATGACCAAGTTTGAGAATGAGCTAAAAGTGGGCAAGGTCAAAGTAAAGTTTGGAGACTTTGACGAGGTAAATGCCATGGTTGTTACACTTCCACTATTTTTCGAAGCTCGGCCGGATCAACCTAATTTTATGGACGGGGATGTGTTCGATGAGGTTAAGTCCATGGTCCAAATGGAAGGGGCCAAAGAAATTGAGATGGCCCGAGAAACTCCAAAGGAAGGGAGTGCCCAACCTTGCATCATGGTGCCCGAAAAGGAGGAAAAAGTGCCCGAGAAGGTGTGCTATGACATGCCCACCAAGAAAATGTCCTCCCACCTTAAGCCCTTGTATGTGGGAGCTCATTTCGATGGAGTTCCGGTGAGTAAAGTCCTTGTGGATATGGGGGCTACGGTCAACATCCTACCAGCCTCAATCATGAGGAAATTAAAGAAAGGCTCAGATGAGTTAATCCCGACCGAGACAACGGTCAGCGGGTTCGTGGGAGACACCACGACTTCAAAGGGAATTCTCCCACTCCAAGTTAGAGTGGGGCAAAAAGTTAGAATGACTGCCTTCTTTGGAGACAACGGCCCATTTCAATGCTTTGTTGGGCCGAGATTGGATCCATGGAAGCATGTGCGTGCCCTCTTCACTACATCAATTTTTACAATTTTGGCACGAGGATGGAAGTGTAGAGATTGTTCAGGCCGATGTACGGCCCTTCATGGCCTCCGCCAATGCGGTAGAGGCAAAGTTTTATGAAGATGACATTGGGCCCCTTTATTTTACGGGGTCAGATAAGAACGGCCGACCTACGGGAGTCTCGGCCCAAAAGTTGATAGACTTGGGGGCACATGATGCCCAAGCGGATGGAGAGCGTCCCACTATAGCTGATTTTTTCTCCCTCAATGAGTGATACAAACATCGAGGAAGAGAAGAAGGCCGCGGTGGAAGACACTTTGAGACGGCTATATGGTTTTTGGGCCGAAAGAGCGGCCGAGCATGGGTCCACCGCCAACTTGGTGGAATTTCTTCATGAAGGCCCGGAGGATGATGCACTTGAGCTCGAAGAAGTAGAATTGGCACCAAGCGAGATGAATGATTCGAGGGCGGAAGTCCAAGATCCTTTGTTAGAAATCAACTTGGGGACGGAAGACAACCATCGTCCGATCTACATAAGTGGTCTAATGGAGCCAGAACTTCGGGCCAAAATGGAAGAGCTTTTGAGAGAGTTCAAGGATTGCTTCGCTTGGGATTACACCGAGATGCCCGGATTGAGTCGTGACTTAGTCGAGCATCGCTTACCAATGGTGGAAGATTTCAAGCCCTTCAAGCAGCCCGCGGATGTCGGCAGAAGTAGAATTACAGGTTAAGGAAGAAATTGTAAGGCTTGTAAAAGCCAAATTTATTAGGCCAGCTAGATACGTAGAATGGCTTTCAAATATTGTACCTGCAAAGAAAAAACGGGAGCAATAAGAATATGTGTTGATTTTCGCAATCTTAATCTTGCAACTCCCAAAGATGAATATCCCATGCCCATGGCCGACCTCTTAGTCGATGGGGCGGCCAAGCATGAAATTTTATCATTCATGGATGGGCACTCCGGCTATAACCAAATTTTTATAGCCGAGGAGGATGTCCACAAGACAGCCTTCAGGTGCCCCGGATCCATTGGAACTTTTGAGTATGTGGTGATGCCCTTCGGCCTGAAAAATGCCGGGGCCACATATCAGCGGGCAATGAACGCTATTTTCCATGACATGATCGGTCGAAATTTAGAAGTTTACATCGACGATGTTGTTATAAAATCGGAGTCTAGACTAGGCCACTTGGATGACCTCCGGTCGGCCTTTGAAAGAATGCGGCGGCATCAATTGAAAATGAACCCAAAAAAGTGTGCTTTTGGGGTATCCGCCGGAAATTTCTTAGGATTCTTGGTGCACCAAAGGGGGATTGAGATTGATAAAAATAAGGCGAAGGCTATCATTGATGCGCCCCCTCCAAAAAACAAGAAAGGAGTGCAAAGTTTATTGGGCCAAATTAACTTCCTTCGAAGGTTTATAGCCAACTCCGCAGGGAAAGTTGAGCCTTTCTCATCTTTGCTAAAGCTCAAAGATGAAGAGAAATTTCGGTGGGAAGAGATTCACCAAAGGGCATTTGACGCCATTAAAGAATATTTGGCCAAGCCTCCGGTGCTCATTACAGCAAAGCGTGGCCGACCCTTGAAACTATATATTTCAGCCGCGGAAAACTCCATCGGAAGTTTACTAGCCCAAGACAATGATGAGAAGAAAGAGCAAGCGGTATACTACCTCAGCCGAATTCTAACGGCCACCGAGAGGAAATATTCTCCGGTGGAGAAACTTTGCTTGGCCCTGTATTTTACCGCGACCAAGTTAAGGCATTACATGTTGCCTTCCGTGGTGCATATAATCGCCAAGACTGATTTGATAAAATATATGCTCACTCGCCCAATCATTAGAGGGCGAATAGGAAAATGGACAATGGCATTGGCGGAATTCACTTTCCGATATGTGCCCCAGCAGGCCGTTAAGGGGCAAGCTTTGGCCGATTTCTTGGCGGCCCACCCTTGTGTTGAAATGGAGGAGATGGATTTCCTCGAGGTGGGCACATTGAGTTTATTTCCATGGCGCCTTTATTTTGACGGGTCTCGAACATTTAACATGGGCGGGGCAGGTGTCATCATTGAAACGCCCAAAGGATTCCGAACTCGTTATTCTTTTCAATTGGATTTTGATTGTACCAACAATCAGGCCGAATACGAGGCCCTGATCATAGGGTTGGAAATTTTGAAAGAGCTTGGGGTAAAAAGTGTGGCGGTCATGGGAGACTCAATGTTGGTCTTAAAACAATTGTCTGGCGACTACAAGGTGACTAGCCAAGCTTTGTTTGGATATCATGCGCTGGCCAGCCAATTGATGGAAGATTTCGATGATGTGAGACTCGCCCACTTACCGAGAGAATATAACACTCAGGCCAACGCCATGGCCCAATTAGCATCCGGAGTGGAGATCTCCGAAGGGCTCTGTGAGAAGCTTTTTAAAGTTGAGAAGAGGTCTCTCCCCTCCGTCTTTGAAAGAGGGGTTCCAGTAGAAGTTATGGTGTTAACCATAGCACCGGAGGATTGGAGGCACGACATCGTGCAGTATTTGAAAAATCCAAATGGGTCATACAGCCAACAAATTCGGCGGAGGGCCCAATATTATGTGATAAGGGATGAAGTATTGTTCCGCATAGGTTCCGATGCTCATGAAATGTTTGGACAAAAAGGAACAACTTGTAGCAATGACCGAGGTCCACGAGGGGATATGCGGTGCCCATCAAGCTGGCATCAAGATGCGGTGGCTTTTAAGGAGGCACGACTATTATTGGCCGACCATCCTCAAAGATTGCATTGAATATGCTAAGGGTTGCAAAGATTGTCAAAGACATGGGCCGATCCAACATGTTCCGGCTGGACCAATGAATCCGATTGTCAAGGCTTGGCCCTTCAAAGGCTGGGCGATGGATGTGATTGGCCAAATCCACCCAAAGTCAACTAAAGGCCATAAGTATATATTAGTAGCCACCGATTTTTTCACAAAATGGGTTGAGGCCATCCCACTCAAGCAAGTTACTCAAGTTGAGGTGATAGAATTCATTGAGAAGAATATCATTCATCGATTTGGCTTGCCCGAGTCCATCATGACTGACCGAGGAACGGCGTTCATGGCGAGGCTGTTCAAGCCGCCGCGAGAAATTGGGGAATTAGGATGGTTCAATCCACCCCATACAATCCCCAATCAAATGGCCAAGCGGAGGCTAGTAATAAGGTGATAAAAGGGATTTTGGAAAAAATGATTGATAAAAATCCCAAGGAATGGCACTCTCTTCTTTCCAACTCTCTATGGGCGTATAGAACCTCGAAAAGGTCTGCCACGCAAACAACGCCATTCGCCCTCACCTATGGCCATGACGCCGTCTTGCCACTTGAGATTTCGGTTAAGTCCTTAAGAGTGGTTCGCCATGCCGAATGGAGTGAGGACGAATACGGGCAAGCCATGGCACAAGAGTTAGATGACCTTGACGAGGTCAGATTGGGCGCTTTAGATAGATTGAAGGCCCAAAAAGAGGCCGTGGCTCGAGCATACGATAAGAAGACCAAGGCCAAGAGTTTTGGGGTCGGAGATTTAGTATGGAAGACCATTCTTCCGGTGGGATCAAAGGATCCAAAATTTGGCAAGTGGTCTCCAACTTGGGAAGGCCCATTTCTCGTCCACCAAGTGTTAGGAAAGGGGGCATACAAGTTAAGTGACCAAAATGGTCGGGTCCATGATGCGCCGATCAATGGTCGATTCTTTGAAAAAATATTACCCAACGGTTTGGGAAATGGCGGAGAGATAACCTGCCACGAAGAAATATATCATAATAAAATAATAATCTTTATTGGAAGAATGGGCATCATAAAAGAATTTCTTCCAAAAGATATCACATATATATATAGGTGAGCAAAAGTTCACAGACAAAAGTGGCCGAATAGTGTCGGCCGTGAAGGGTTTCTTCGCAATACAAGAACGGCCGAACTAAAGTTTATTGTTTTAGCCGCAAATCATTTTTGTGAAGAAAATACATGCAAATGTGTTAAGTTGCGATTACGGCCTAAGCTTAGAAGCAAAATGTTGGATGAAGGCTGATACTATTTTCTTCAAAAACAAGAAATTTAGTCATATCCAAAGCCACAGGTAAAGGCCGAAATTTATTGATGGAAATCAAAGGTTCATCAACTAAATAAAAGAGAAATAATTTGAGGTTCAAATGCAGCCTAGCTATAAAAGTACAAAACGATCACAAAAGCACCATTACAGGTTTTAAAGATGCTTTTGGATGATGGTTTTGAAGTTAACCCATAATTCGGCCCTTGTACTCATTAAGGTCTTGTAGTCGTCTTCTTTCTCTTGGAAATCGGCATGTTGCTGCATAAACTTTTCTAGTTTGACCTGATGTGGCCGAGAGTCTTGGACCGCATTGTCAATCTTGGCAAGGATGGTTGATTTTCTGGCCTCAATCTTTTTCTGCTCCTCCTCAAGTTTGTCCAGTTCTTCTTTTCCCTCGTGGCATATATGAAGATGGGCTTGCAGAATATGGCCAGTTGATTGAATCTTTTCAGTCAAGGCTTGGCCATCATTGTACTCCATCACGGCTTGATTGTAAGCCTGGATGCCCTCGGCCAATTGCTTCATGAAACCTTTGATTATGGGTTCCTCCTCAGTTGGGAAAAAATGGGCATCAAGGAGACTTTGAATGGACGAGCAAAGACGAGTATGTTGAGCTTCATTAGCTAAATCTGCATGGTCTTTGTCGAGGATGGTTTGGACAGTGGCTTTGGCTGCAATATTTAAGGAAGAATTGTATGAAGAAGTGGTGGCGGCCTTTGCTGTAGCCAAGTAATCTCTCATGCCTTGAAGTGACTCCAATATAGCCTCTGAGGGGAGTGCTTTCTGCCAAGGATGCATAACATAAGCAACATAGTGGCAGTCGAGCATTCACTTTATATTAATATATATATATATATATATATATAAAATGAAGTACCTTTCTAGGCTGCAGAACACTCATTTCATGTGTTGTAATTGCAGTAGTGTCTTGAATAGGTTGAGCAAATTCAACTTCGACTGGAGTCTTTGATAGAGCCATAGTTTTTGAAATCCCAACATTAATTTCCTGCAAAAAAAAAAAAAAATCAAGTGGTGAACATCCATAAGGGATAAGGAAGGAGATTTGATTAAGAAAAGAAGTATACCTGCGTTGTATCCTTAACTATTTCAACCACATTGAAAGGGGAGATATGTTTGCCTAGGTTGACATCTGCTAAGGCCGCAACAACGGCCTCATTAACCTCAGCTATGACAGTATTATCAGCTGGCGAATCAAATTGGTCTTCGGTCTCAAAGCCTATAAATTCTTGAGAATGGCCGGGTGAGGAAAGGTCAGGCAGATCCTACAAAAATGATGGTTAGCCTGTGCAAGAATATTATAAGAATGGTAGCATAATTCTTTAGGTGAGAGTACCTCAATGACGGGATCTTTCTTGGGCCGTTTTGTTGGAGCTTTTGCTATTCCATCATCATCTTCATCACTACTTGACTCGTACGTCATGCTAGTTTTTCGGCCAGCTACAGGACAAGTAAAGTTATTATGTTATTGCATAGCCAAAGAAAAGAAGTTAGGGGAGAAGGGACAGGGACATACTACGAATGACAAGGGATTTAGGCCTCTTGGCCGAAGCAGCGGCCTGACTATGACTAGATGAATCCCGTGATTTAAAGCCAAATAATCAATTAATTACGAAGCCTGAGAATAACATGTTCGAAAGAAGTAAGGACGTTACAGTCATGGTTGAGTGATTTCGCTTGTTGAGCAGTATTTTCTTTGGTAATCTGGCGAACTTATTTCTCCGCCACGTTACCTGCGATAAAAATTGTTGAGAATCGTTATAATGTGGGCAGTTGAAAATCAAACTTGCAGCCGTGAATAGCGCATACCGGTGTCGCTCACCGAGTTGCAGGAAGTAGCATCCTTAATCGTTGACGGCCATTTCTAAAAAGCTTGGCAAAAATAATGTTAGCAACTGATGTAAACCAATCACGGGTGACGTGTTTCCACTAAGTATCAAAGTGGGTTGTAGAGTTAAAGTTGGCATCTCGAATATGCAGATTAAAAGTTTTCCTCATTCGCTTGCTATCTACAGAAACCACGTTACATTCAGCTTTTGTTTTGAACTTAGCTCTGTGAGATGTGCCCATATTGCAAGATTCTGTGATCGGAAGAGGGATAGCTTGGGTGAAACCCAATTGACGGCCGGTCGCAGAAGGGAAATAAACCTCAACCCCGCATGGGTAGTTGGCATGTGTACCCACTGACAGGCCGAGGTGTAAGTCTCTACTCAATAAAATGCTAGCCCAAAGGCTCTTACGGAAGGCATCTCGGCCGTTATCGGCTAGGGAAAGAGAACTTAGTTTCAACCCAAGATAAGAAGGAAATTCTCGGTCTAGACAAACAGAAAATTCGTCTGGGGAACGGCCTTCACAGTTGTATAAAATTCCAAAGTAATCTTCAACTTTAAGGCCGGAAAGGGGTAGAGATAAAAGATTTACTCCAATAAGAGAATTAGGAGAAAATATAGCATAAGCTGGCCGTACTTCTGGAAAGTATACTTGAAGCCACAATTGAAACAACCAAATCGGCCCGGTAGTATTGCAATTCATTGGGTTGAGTGACACCATATTGTAGAGACCTCGATATAAATACGCCAACACCATTGGCCTAAGGGCCAACCGATGGCCTTTTGCTAGTGCTTCGGCCAAAGGCTGAACTTCTAAAGTAACTTGCTGACGCCATGCAGAAGACGTACTTGCATAACCAAATCATGAGAAAAGCTGTATGTTCTTTATGCGTGAGTGGCCCTGTTTCTTGAGCATTAGCTTCCATGAAAACTTTGTAGCTTTTGTTCTTCTTGGTGAAACCGAAATCAACCTCGCATTTTGATGAAGATAAAGCACTTACTTCACCACCACATGGTCGAAAACCCGCCATGGCGGCTAAGTCAAGAAGAGTTGGGGTCATCATCCCAAATCTTAACTTCATAGTATTAGTAGAAGTCGACCAAAAACAAAGACCGGCTGCGACGAGACTACGGTCACATGTGAAACTGGACTTACAAAGCATGATTGCATCATAGATGCCCTCTTCCCTCCACTGCGTATCACACAAGCTTGACAGTCGATCAAGCCACTTGTTCCATTTTTCTGGCCCTGAAGTAGGCCAACCCCTCATAAGCTTGGGTCGGTCCCAACCTTGCCAATTAAGGTATTTTCCGAGCAAACAAATGTCTTTTTGTTGCGGTCGCATGACTTTAACAACAGAGCTGGGCATACGACCGTAAAAATAGGGACCAAGGATCATGTTGCGTGGAGTGGCAGGCAGTGGCGCAAAATCATAAAATTCATTGGAGAAAGCGGTCTCATCTTCATTAAGGGCGTCAACCAATATATTATTGTACTCTCTTGCTTCTTCGGGAGACATTGAAGAACGATAACAAGACGGAAGATTGGTAATCTGCAAAATATTATTTGTTAGTAATATTAAATTCCCATATATATATGTATATATATTATATATGATTTGACCCTACATGCTGGGTCAAATAAACAATCCCACGACCAAAATGAATGGCCTTTTGGGCCAATGGTCAAAGCTGCATGCTATGTTAAATTATGTTTATAAAAAATAATAAAATAAAAAGGCCAGCTAAATGGTCTGGCGGCCAAAGAAATCTTCATAACTTTGCAGCCACAACAATGATTCAAATTGGCCATGCACGTGAAGAAAAAAGAAAGAAAGAGAATTATTAAACAAAAGCCATCTTAATGGCCTTGCATCCACGAAGGAAGCCAAATGGCCATATGGGCAATTAGAATAAAAGCATGCATTGTGGGATATTGAAGATGTCAACGGGTCCATATTCATATGATCAGAGAAAATATATACGTATACGTGCGTATATATATATATACATATATAAAGTAACGATAAATACCTTAACAAGGTATAGTGCCGAGATTGAAAAACTCACGAACTTGAGAGAGTTTTTGAACGGTGCGTGGTTTTCCAAATCCTAATTGTGTGCCAGAAAAGCAAAGGAAAAATAATGAGTAAAGAAATATATAGATATATATGTGATAGAAGTGGCTTACCTTTGAGAATAGCCAAAGACACTTTTGGTGTTTATAGGGGTGATGTACTTCATTGATTAGTTCACTGGGGTTTATATAAACGAGTGGAGGAAAACCTAGTTTGACTGGGAGAATATTTATGTTGCTTTGAAGGAAAGTAAAGAAAGATTTTATCGCATGGCATAAAATACTTTCCCATAATAGCCAAGTTTTATTTGGGCAAGTAGAAGAAGGAAATTGCTTCATAAAGGAAGAGGGGGAAGAGTTACCTACCCATAATATTTCCCCATGATTCTAGCCAATTAATGGGTGACGTAGAGAATCTTATTACTATATATATATATATAGTAATATTGACGTGCAAATTTGTTTCATGGAGCAATTATATATATTCTTTCTTTCCTTTTCTGAAAATAATGGGAGCCTTAGTTTTGGGCCAATTCAATGGCCAGCTTTGCAATTGACGTGAACAAATGGGAAGAGGAAATCTCATTTTACCCTAGTCAGTTAATGGTTAATAATATGGGTATCACATATTATATCCTAAGCCATGAGGAGAAGAAAAGAAAGGTGCATCTACCTTCCCTTTTTGAACCAAAAGGAGGTCGATCATATTGGTAGACTGCCCACAAAATATCTTGCCATGATTATAGCCAATTATTATGGCTAATTTTCTTTAGTGAGTTTAAAAATATAAAAATATGGTGTGGTTACTTTGGTTCAAGTAAGAGAAGCAGTATGTTTGTCAACAAGGTCAATCAATGATTTGCTAGTTCTAAAAAACTAGTAATGAAATTGGGCCAATTAATAATGGCCATAAAAGACTATTTGTGATCAAAGAATGAAGAGTGCAGCTGCCTGGAAATAGTTCATTGAACTTTCACAGCCGGATTGCTTCGGCAATATTACGGAAATACTAGTTTAAAGTTCAAAGTTGTCTAGGCCCCAGTATAAGAGGAAAATCTTGAAACGGCCATGTATTCATAGAAGAGAATTAAATTCAAGTTTTCATAAACTTAGCTTGAGGCAAAATTCATAAAAACTGGGGGGCAATGTTTGAGCCTGGTTGAAGTTTAACCGGGTCAGGCCCGAGATCCGACAATTAAACTAATAGTGAGCCCAAGCTATATTTCGGTGGGCCTAATCAATAAGGCCGGATAGAAGCCCAAAATCATAAATGTAGCAGAATATCTACATGTGGTGGAATACATCAATGTGGCCGAACACATCAATGTGGTCAAGAGCATAAAAGTGGTTGAAAGCCTATATGCGGCCGAAAATGTAGATACGGTCGGAAGACTAAAAGCGGCCGAATACATAAAATCAGTCAATGCTTAAATAAGGAGAGAGATAATCCGTAGGAGGATTTTCATAGGTTACAATTCAAATATGGAAGGAATTATGCCAGCTTGATGGTCAATTGAAGTTATCAAGGGAGAGCTCAAGATGGAAGGAAAATCAAATCAAATATTATTCATATTAAATCACAAGCATGAGACAAGGGATTGAAGATATTCTAGAGCAATTATGATTGATTTGAAGGCCAATTGACGACCGACCAAATTGGGACGCACCGAAGCCCCTATAAATACCAAGCTTATGGAAGAGAGAAAGGACCCCCGACACAACACACAACTTGTCATTTTACATTCTCTTCAATTTCTATCCTAGGAGTAGCATAATGTAACCATAGCCTAGTTCTTATTTTTCCCGTTCTAGTTTCCGTAGATTTCAATTATGCCTTTACATTCTTGTTCTTGTTTTTCAATTCTATTTTAATTACAGTAACTTCAATTCATGTTTCTTTACTGTTCTTCGCAATCTAGTTTACTTTCCGCCCTTTACTTTACACACTCGCATTTCAATTATTTAATTTACGCAATTTACATTACGCACTCGTTTTTAAATTCTTTATTTCACGCACTTTAAATTACGCACTCGTCTTTAAATTCTTTATTTTACGCACTTTACTTTCCGCACTTGTCTTTCAATTATATTTAAATTCAAGCACCTTTTACTTTATGCACGTGTTATTCGTTTCATTGCATTTCACCTTCAATCTTCATCTCCACCCACTCCACATCATTCGGTTGCTCACATAAAGCCTTGACTCTGAGGTAGTGAAAGAGCCTAGGCCGTGAGGAGGTTCCTTGCTCGGCCGAACAATCGTTTGATTAAAGTCAGATCTCGGACGCAACACATCCATCTACTCACATTCCATTCAAGCCCAAATTTGGGGTTTGGTGGTGGCACGCCCCGCACTCAAAAAAGAAGAAGGACCAAAAGTTCCTTCCGTCGGCCGCCCTGGCCGAAAAGAGGGTAACACCAATATTTTAGCCATAGAGCACGATTTGCTGAGGGTCTTCTTTACCATGACCGATGAAGAAAAAAAAGATTATGTATTTAATCTTATGGAGCATGGCTTACAGTGATTGTTATTGATGAGTAATGGGCAAATGACTTACTAGGTTCATTATATATCTCTTCTTTTGGTAGTATAACTATTATGTATTTAATCGTATGAAGATTATGCAAGTTATTATTATTTGATTGTTTACTAGTTATGTAGGTGAAAGATATTTGTTTATTGGAGTTTATTTTTTCGTATGAAGATTTCTTTGATAACAGATTCCCTCTTACTGATAAATTCAAAACCCCCTTTCCAATAGTTTGGTCTATTCTTTGCATATTTATTGTGAATAGAGAATTGAGATAAATGAGAGAACAGAAAACAGAAAACAGAAAAGCAACACATGCAAATGCAATTCAAAACAGGAACTAGGCAAAGCATCAAAAACCCAAAACACAAATTAGCAAAATTACGATCCATTGATTAAATTAAAAACGAACATGGATGACACTTGACACTCACAGACAGCAACACAATGACACAAACTCACATGTAGAAATATATCCATCACTTTGACTTAGGCACTCTTTATTTATACTACATATGTTGTCGTTCTTTTCCTTCTTCTTTACGTTCATCTCCTCTCCAATGTCTCGAATCCTTAAAGCTTGGCTTGGTCTTCACCGAGGCTGTGCTGCTGCTTCCCCTTACTTCACTTGTGCAAATCATGTTTACACTGCATTATTGAGAATTATATATGTGTTGTAGTGAAAATGTGTAGGGCATTTTAGTAATCAAATTAATTTGGATTCTGATTCATGAAAATTAGTAAACAATAACAATGGGAATCAACCCCATTCCTTAACTAATTCCGTATGTTTAGTAAACAACGTAATGGGAATGATTCTTCCCATACCGATTCAATAGTTCTCCGATTCCTAAATTCTCTGATTCCTTTCCATACCCATTACTGATACGTAAACATATTGTTGGATGAGCGATGAGCCTATGAGTTTTTGGATGTGAGCATGGCATGATTGTCATTAGTAGGCATTGTGTGGGTTCATTTTAAATTTTACCGTCTATTTTTTAAGCTTTCATCTATTAATGTAAAAATTTAGACAAGTTGGAAATCATTAATGCATCAAGTTGAGGAACAAAATAGGCAAACAAGTTATTTTAAGAAAATATTAAAATGACAACCATTGAATTTAGTGGTTAAATAGTTTCATATTTGAGTGATTTTTCGCACGCATGATGTTTGAGACTCATATAACCTATTTTATGTATTAATTAAGCTAGGTTTTTTTTATCACAAAACATCCATGAAATTTAAGAACTATCATCTTTTGCTCTTAAGGTTTTATTTTTATTTTTCCTATCAGGGATTGATAGTCCTCCAAATTAACCTTCGTACTTCAAGTTGCTCCCTGTTGTTTGATTATGTCAAAAAGCCTATTAAATTGCTAACGTGACACACAATCAGGGATGGACCCAGGATTTGGAAATGGAATGGGCTAAATTTACCTTATATATGCACCAGAGAGTGGAACATAAAGGTGCAGCTACTGCAGCATACCAATTTGTTCTTTTATTTATTTAATTTTTTCTCTTAAAGGGATTATGTGTGACGAGGGTTATCTGTGAAAGGAAAATTAGCAATAGACTATTCATAATATATATATATATATATATATATAAAGAAGTTGGTAGTAGGCTAAAAAAGTAATAACAAGACGGAAATATTTTCATTTTAGAGAGAACTTTATAGAAATGTCATACACAATAATATCCTGGAATAGTCAAAGAGAATTCAATTCATTTGTTTGTCTCATCTTCTTTTCCTTAAGTGTATTGTTGGATGAGCGATGAGCCTATGAGTTTTTGGATGTGAGCATGGCATGATTGTCATTAGTAGGCATGGGTGGGCTAAATTAAATTTTAGGCTAATAAAAGAATAACTCGCCTGGGCTATATCCTAGGCTAGTCCCTTTTAGGGATTGTCCATGTTTGTGAGTTGTCCTGGAACATTTCAAATGGAGAGACACTCTTATGTAACGGGGATAACATGTTTTGCTATTCCCAGCCAAAAACGCAATGAAAGGTAGGATAATTTTGCCACATGTCATTGTGTTATTGGTCGGAGATAGCAAAACAATACTATCTCTGTTATAGGTAAGTTTTTTTTTTTTTTACAAATTTATAAATAAATCCAATCCTAGACATGTATTTATAAAAAAACCCAAACATTGTTTAAACATAGAAACACACCCAAAATCAACCTCAAAATCAACAATTGTATATTTTTTGGGTGTATTTATAAATGGGTTTTGAGTGTGTGTAATGATGGGTTTTGGGTGTGTTTATAAAGTGTTTTGGGTGTTGGGTTTTTTTATAATTTCAACTCCCATTTTGGGGGTCGATTTGGTGGTGTGAGGGCTGGTTGGAAGTAATTATTTAAATAAAGAAAAGGATGGGAATTGATTCTTAAAAGAAATAAAAACAAAGTGGAATTCAATATTGTCATATACAAAGGTACAAAAGCAGTCTGTCACAAAACTTTCGGACAATCAAAATGGAGCTCTACCCCAAGCCCGGTACTCACTTTTTAAGAAATAGGTGATAATGGCAAGATTAACCTTTGAAAGCAAAAGGTTTAAAATTAAAAATAAATAAATAATAAATAATAAAAATAATAAATAAAAAACAGTAAAGCTACTACAACAATCAGAAATAATGGCCTTTTTTGTTCTTTGACTTTGTTCCTTTCATTTCATGTACGACCTTTTCTCTTTTTAAAGAAAATATTAAAATGACAATTATTAAATTAGTGGTTAAATGATTTAGAATTCGAGTGATTTTTTAGACGCATGATCTTTGAGACCCTTATGACATCTCTTATGTACTTATTATGCTGGATTTTTATCACAAAATATCCATGAGATTCACGAACTATCTTTTGTTCTTGAGGCTTTTTTCTATCAAGAATAGTTCAAGTTGGTCCATGTTATTTGATTTCGTTAAAAAGGCTATTAAATTGTTGGCGTGGCACACAACCCACCTCTCCCTATCACCCCATCCCACAGCACCCAACTCCCCAACCCCTAACCCCTTTCCCATGTTTACTAAGCAGAGGAATAATTGTGTTCAATAATATTTATTTCTATGTCATTTTGTCAATGGTGAAGCTTGATGGTTAGATAAAGCCTATGAGTCTATGACAACGAAAGAGAAAATGGGTATTTCTACCATACCTTCATAAATTGTATAGGTATGGAACATGAGTCAATTGGGAAACTCATGCAAGAGATACGTGACCAAGTTTATTCTCAAAGAGAAGATTTGCAGTGGATCCAGGCCCATGTAAAGAACTGTGTATCAACTAAGCTATTTACCCTTAATAATATAAATACAACAAGATTCTCACTCTACTAACTAATTTGGTAACTGCGATTGGATTGGACTATGATGTAAAATTGGATTGCATTGGCTTACAATGGAACTTCCACTACAAGTCCCTACAACTCCAATTACAAGTGTATGCTCAAAAGTTAAACAAATTTTATTTCATTCATAGCATCAAGAGCAAACAGAAAAACCAAACTAATTAATTCAAATAATGGTTCCAATCATGGAAGACTGGCTCCTTATTGTACTACAGGACTTGGGTAGGGGATATTCTGATTCTACTATGATATTTCTAAACAAACACTGATTTGGGCATCTGCGTGGTCTCTTGCAGGTACTCCCTTCTCTCTCATTTGTGGCAAGCGAAGTACGGTGATTGGCTTCTCAACAAGGACATAAGATTACTTGTTGGAGGACCAGAAATTTTATGCTCCAACAAAGGACAAGTTCAAATTCTAGGCCTATAGGGGCACAGGTTCTACAAACAGAGAAACTACAGAATCCTTGAGAAAAATTCCAGCATGAGTAAAGCCATCACCATGCTTGTATAAAACTTCAACCACACGTGCAAGATTCAAAATTCGCAGTAACAGGGGCATGGGGATGGTGGTGTTCTGGATGCACGTTTCGTTTATGTCCTTCCATGCATTATTCACTTGCTTGCTTAGTTCGATATTTGCTTCTTCTTCTGTGGTACCATATTCTTTCATGTAGCATTCCACAGCTGAGGCAACATGTCCTCTCTTTTGCTCAAACTGCATGAATATAGACACGAAGGTTAAGGCTTGAAAGGGGTAAGTTATGGGGGACAATTCAAATAATTAAGAAACGAAAAAATCAAAATGTCTACATTAGAATTTAAAAAAAAAAAAAGTGTAATCTTATCTTATACATGTACGAGGCAAAGGACTTAGATCAACAACAACAAATGTGTGAACTAAACCCAACTTTTGGTTGAATTTTTGGATCTACCTGAAGTTAAAAGTTTGGTTTTGAGATCTATCTCAAGTTCTCTATAATTCAAATAAACTACTGTTATTTTAATTAGTACTTTTGATATATTAAAGTACCTGGTGGGATTTGATGTCATTCATGATTCTACCAATTAATGAAGCAGCCTTTACCATCTTAGGGTCGTCGAACACCCAATCCATGGAGTCTTTGGTAGCAATATCTCCCATCCCAACAAAGGATGTGGTTGCCAACGCGAAGTTGGATGCATTAAGCGCTGCCGACATGTAGTCATCCATTGTTGGTGTGTATTTCTGATCGAACCATTTGGCTTTTCGGAAGTAAGCTCTAACTAGGACTTTCATCTGAAAGACCAAACCATGTAATTAATCGCTAATCTCTCTATAATTTCATCACACACAAAAAAAACCTAGGGGAAAAAAACATTTTAAGTCATTGAGTTTTACACAAAAATTCAATTTCATCATTAAAATAAAATAAAATAAAGCCTAGTGACCAAATTGAAATTTCATGCAAAACCAGTGACCAAAAAAAAAAAAAAGTTTTTTACCCAATATATATAATACAAATTTATAAATAAACCCAATTCTAGACATGTATTTATAAAAAAACCCAAGCACTATTTAAACATAGAAACACACCCAAAATCAACCCCAAAGTCAACTTTTTGGGTGTGTTTATAAATGAGTTTTGAGTGTGTGTAATGATGGGTTTTGGGTGTGTTTATAAAGTGTTTTGGGTGTTGGGTTTTTTTATAATTTCAACCTCCATTTTGGGTGTTTTAGTGAAACCTATATATAATCTATTTATAAAAAGAGAAAGACAGAGAATGATAAAATATTCAAAATACCAAAAAATGCCCTTAGTTAAAAAAATATATTAAGAAATGAACATATTTATTACATCTAGATTGACTTACTAATATTTAAAATATATATATTTATATTTATTATAATTTTTTTTATTTATAAAAACTCTAATTGGTAATGGCATAATAATATGGGCACGAAATTATTAATTCATGAGGCTCACTGCTTCTCTTGCGTAGTGGATGCTATATAAGTTTCCCTCATTTGCAAGATTTTCTTCAATTTCAACGTAAACATCCAATAGTGCTTGATAGCAAACTTTCATGTACTCTGGCAGATGATCCATAGCAGAGATGTCCCACCTTATCATATAAATAAGATGATATGAGACTATGCATGTCTTGTTACGGCTTATTCAGATATATTATGAGGAGCTGTTATAGACACTCCAAAAAAGTTGTCTTTTCATAATTGTTTTGGATGAGTGCATGATAACTCTTTTGGAGTGTCATCTGTAAAATTTTCTTAATTACTGAGGGTTTTTTTTTCAAAATACTAATACTAACAAAATAAGGACTATTATTTTGAACCTTTCAACAGCTTCAGTAAAGAGCTCTAGCTCCTCAAATGTGCCATACGCATCATAGATGTCGTTAATGATGGTTATAAAAGCAATAACTTTGCATAGTGTTATCCTAGCAAAGTAATATTGAGGCTCAAAGTGTACTCCCGAAGCCCAAAAGTAGCTCTCAACTACTCTGTCTCTTGCAAAAGGTAGCTTGTTTACAAAGTCTAAGTCCTTCCACCACCTGCATGAATTAATTACATTATGCTAATGTAAATAGGATATTAAAACTGATTGACAATATATAATACATTAACCTTGAAATTTCACTTAGTTCTCTTTGATGAACTTGTTGCAGTAGATTGAAATCCAGCTTTGCGAAATTCAGGAGAGTCTTGTTCTGTGAATCACGTTCCTGATAGAGAGACAGGTAATGCCTTGTTTCTAGCCTTGGCAAGCCCTTCCAGAATGGCTGGTGCATGGCATGAGTGACTTGTTTCGAAAGTATGGGGCTTAAACGGTGCGTTGCGGATTCAAGATGAGTGGTGGTGAAGGTTAAGGCCTCATCAAGTATATCCTCTCCGTGGATCCTAAGATGTGTGGCTTCGTACAAGCTTAAAAGTCCTGCTACATCATTCACCAGAGATTCCTTAAATTTCCCATCACCGTCCTTGAAATTATTGAATATATCTGCATGATGAGGCATTTTTAAAACAAACCATGATCAGAGGAAGAAAATTAATCCATAATTATAAAAACCATGAGGGCTACGTACCGCACGAAATATTATAACCTTGTTGTCTGAGTAATCGAAATCGGAGCGCTGCAGTGTAAAGCTCATTATCAGTTTCTTGGTCCCCAGACGCAGACTGTCGTGGGAGCTGGTGTGAATTTGCTGCAGAAGTTCCTCAATCTCATTTTCAAAATGGTGAGAGACACCTAAGTGCTGAATGTCATGAATCAAGTCCAATTTTTGTGAAGGCTTTTTAACTGGAGCCATTATGATCATCTTCACCTTTTCCTTCAGTTCTTGGGCACGTTGCTTAGCTTTGACGTTTGTTTCCTACAAAAACAGATTGAAAGGCCATTAAAAAGATAGGAACTTCATAATGCTAATATACATATTTATTCCCTCCTTACCCTCCTTGTTCATAAAATATATATATATATATATATATACATATTCAAAATAATTGCTGCAGATGCGAAGTATATGTAGTATTAGCCTACCACAGAAGCATATGACAGAAAATGATAGCCCCAAATGCTTGGAGAATAATTAGCACAACGTCGATTAACATCATCAGGAGTGGCCTTAGGGGTTTGAGGTTGATCCGATGTAAGTGAAACTTGAACAGACATTGTATTGCTAGTTAAGAATCTGAAAGAGATCGAAGGTTAGAGAATAATATCTTAATTGCTCAAGGATTGGTGTGAGTTGAAGAGCTATGGTTCTTATCTATTTATAGTGAAAGCGTCTGTCTTTGTCTCTCCCTCACCCTCTCTAATATCTATAGATGGGCACAGCTGGAAGATATCCAACACGTGTTAAACATGAATCCCAAGAGAGGGGTAAATTTGCCAGTTTAAGATATCCTTTGTTCATGTTTCCTTTTGAGTTTGTTTGAATATAGTACATATTACAACATTTTTACCCGGAAAGCACATGAGAACATTGATAAGATGTTGAAGGCTACGGAGGCTGTGGAGGCTACAGGTGTGTTGAGATTTTTTCCTAAGTCCTTAGAAGTCATTTTACAAAGGGGTAAATTTGTCTTGAAAATTTTGAAGATAAAGTGGGTGGGGAAATAGGATAGGTGGTGGAAATAGTAACTCTTAAACTAAGGTACTCATCAATTTTGTCCAAAATAACCACAATATGAAGAAAAGGTGCCATATTTGATTGGAGGATATGTCTCAGGTTCAACTCATATATGAACATAGAGACGGTGTATATCATCGGTCTACTACTACCAATATTATTGATATCGTCCTCAACTTAACCACTTATAATCTATCAAACCCATTAAGTCAGCACCCTCTGATACCAAATTATTTGAGAATTTATGCATGTATATATTAATCTCCATAAAAAGGGATTTACAAAGGGATTCGGATCCTTAATTTGCTGCAATTTTCTTTGCTAGAATCCCCTTGACTTTTTTTTAATATAAACTTTACGGCTTCATTAAATAAAATCTAAGGGTTAAAAATTGGAGACGTATATACGTATAAATGCTAAAATAGTCCTTGTGTTTTATCACGTTGGCCAATTCAATCTCTGTGTTTTTAATTCAGCCAATTTGATCCCCGTGTGTTTAAGATCGTTAGCCAATGTGATTCATTCCGTCAAAATTGTTGTTGAATAAACATAATGATCTTTTTTGTTGACAACCTAAAAACTTATTTGAAATTGATTTTAAAATTTGAGTTAATTTAAAAATATATTGAAACTTCATTAAAACCAAAACCTAACTTCATTCAAAACAAAAATTCATGCCGCCTTCTTTCTGTGGAACTCTAATTTTTTTACCGAGCATTTATGATTTATTTGAAAACATCATTCTGATTGATTTGAAAAGAGTTTAATTAGCATGCATGCACCTGTCGTTTTCATAGGGTGAAATTTTCATATACTCAATCCTTGTTTATCATATTCCCATTACTTTAAATGAACGTAGAGACGGTGTATATCATCGGTCTACTACTACCAATATTACTGATATTGTCCCCAACTTAATCAGTTATAATCTATCAAACCCATTAAGTCAACACCCTCTGATACCAAATTATTTGAGAATTTATGCATGTATATATTAATCTCCATAAAAAGGGATTTACAAAGGGATTCGGATCCTTAATTTGCTGCAATTTTCTTTGCTAGAATCCCCTTGACTTTTTTTTAATATAAACTTTACGGCTTCATTAAATAAAATCTAAGGGTTAAAAATTGGAGACGTATATACGTATAAATGCTAAAATAGTCCTTGTGTTTTATCACGTTGGCCAATTCAATCTCTGTGTTTTTAATTCAGCCAATTTGATCCCCGTGTGTTTAAGACCGTTAGCCAATGTGATTCATTCCGTCAAAATTGCTGTTGAATAAACATAATGATCTTTTTTGTTGAAAACCTAAAAACTTATTTGAAATTGATTTTAAAATTTGAATTAATTTAAAAATATATTGAAACTTCATTAAAACCAAAACCTAACATTAGGAAGAAAAAAAAAAGTGGATGGGCATAATCAGGGAGGGGGAGAGGCTGCTCAGCGATTTGAGAAGAGGGGGGGGGGAAGTGGGGCGACGACCAGAGTGAGCTAGAGGATCTGGGTGGCGCGGCTGGGGATGGGACAAATGGCCAGGGAATGGTGGCGTTGAGGAAGATCTTGTTGGGACATGGTCGGGCGGTAGGGGTTGTTTGAGAGAGAGAGAGAGAGAGAGCTCAGGGGTGGGGAGGATTCGTGTTCAGGAGGTGGGTGTGGCTAGGGGAGTTGGGGCCTTTGGGTCTGGCTGCGGAAAGTAGCTGGGAGAAAGATACGAGAGAAGAGAAAAGGATGGTAGGGGTGGCGTCTAGATTGGATGGTGGTATCATCCCTTGATTTTAATTTCTTTAGTTTTAGATCTTTTTCTTTTTCTTTTTTTGTAACAAGGGGACTAAGAGCCCATAACTACATTTTAGATCTTATTTAATTATATATTTTAAAATTGAATTCAAATATATTGAATTTTTATTACTATTTAAATATTTTTAACATAAATTTAATGGATTGGATCACATTGGCTAACGGTCCTAAACACAGGGATCAAATTAGCCAAATTGAAAACCCAAAGATTAAATTAGCAAACGTAATAAAACACAGAAACTATTTTAACATTAAAGCCATAATTTTAATTTGGCAACATAAACACCGTTCTCTCACTATCCCAACTTACCACCGTCTCCTCTCTCTCTTCCAATCTCCCAATCACTTTCGCGACCCACAAAATTCTTTCCCCTCTCACAGCAAAGTAAGTAAATAACCAAAAGACTCTAGCTATACAGCTACTCCGGTATTGCAGGCTGTTGCTGTGGTAGGCGAAAATCCAAATCCACAAAAACTAAAAACTATTGTGGTTTTTTACTGAAATAATATTATCCAACGTTAACTGAGAATTAACCCATCAATAATTCGATCGATATATTGTAAAGTAAACATGCTGTCATGACACGCCTTTGCCTCCCACGCTGAAAACATGTATGAAGGAGGAGATTAAAATGGGCGGCTCTAACATGGTGCAAGTGGCACCATTGCACAGGGCTCCCGATTTATTAGGGCTCCGATTTTTTAATTTTTTTTACTTTATAATATATATTAATATTATAAAAACTTTATCTAAACTCAAGCATGCAACACATTGACACAAAAGTGTATTTGGTGGAGATGGTTTCTAGTGCATATCCCTTAGAACACTTTCACTCATTTGCCATGGCAAAGGGCAAGAGGAGACAAGGGCTGTTACTATTCACATAAATAGTGGCAGCCCTTGCAAAAAGCTTGTGGTGTTTCCACTCATTGCCATGGCAACAACTCTTCATATGAGATATGATAAGAGGAATTTGTATAGAATTTTAGTATGGGAAGTAAAAAATATGATTACGTATTTATTTTAAAAAATATTCTGAAATATTTAGTATTTTTTTTAGATTTTTTTTTTGGTTGCTGACTTCAGCAAACTCAGGCTAGAACAAGGGCTCATTTTGCCTGCGGGCTGGCCTAGTTTCGTGGGACTCACAACTTGCCCTGGCAAGTTTGACCAGATGGAAGGCGTCGCCTAGGCTTGGGCCCTGTCCTGCCCTAGCTTGAGGCAACCGGTGGAAACGCTCTTAGTACAAGGCCCAGGTTTTAGTCTTAGTGATATTATTCTATTTTTAATTTTATTCTTTTTTCATTATAACAAAAAAAAAAAAAGTTTATAAATTTATATTAAAAAAACACACACACACACATGAAAAATGAAGGGGAAAGATCCAACTAACCTAACAACATTATATATCACATCCATATAATTTTTCCTATAAAAAACAAAGTACTTTCTTCCATTCAAAACAAAAATTCATGCCGGCCTTCTTTTTGTGGGACTCTAATTTTTTTACCGAGCATTTATGATTGATTTGAAAACATCATTCTGATTGATTTGAAAAAAGTTTAATTAGCATGCATGCACCTGTCGTTTTCATAGGAAAGAGAAAGTATTTGTGTCCACCACCTTTAACCATGTTGTAGCATTATCATTCTATTAACAATAACGCTAGGGACGGCAGCAGATTATAGCTCTCTAGAATTAGTAACTAATTCTGTACATTTAGTTAGCTACATTCCAGCTTAGTTAGTCACACAGTCTTTGTATTAACATCGGTATAAATACCAGAATACTTCATTTTGTAACCACTGGTTCATTCTAATACAAAGAGACGATTTTTCTCATCAGGGGTATTAAGGCACTACAAGAAAAATGCCCATTTGCAACAGTCGACGTGGCCCTCGCAAATACATGTAATTTTACGCGCAGGTGATTCTGGCCAACATAATTGCGACACCTTAATTAATAACGTCGCATCTCACATCGCAAATAGGTTTGGAAGTGTTAAATTTGCGACGCTACTTGATTGTTGTCGTATATCTCCTCTTAGGATGGGAGACAAAGCGTTGAAACTCAAAATTTTGAGCACGAAATCAAAACCCGATATCTTCTGATTTGTCATAGCCCCAAATCAATACCCTTATGTTTTTGATTACTCTTAGCCCCAAATCGATACCCAAATGGCCGAAGATCACTACAACAATCAGTTGGTTTCTCTTTCTTCCTCATTCTCTTTCTCTCCCTCCCTTTATTAGTTTCTCTATTGGGCTTATCTAATTTTTGTTTGTGTTTTGAATTTCATGTATTGGTACAAAATTTCTAGGTTTTCAGACAATTCAAAGAAGAGACGATTCTAACTTTATCAATGACTTCTAGATTTTAGGAACCCTTCCTCCTCTTATCAAGGTATGTATTTGGTGTGGATTTTTTCCTCAATTTTGTTTTTCATTAGTTTTATGCTTATCCCAACCATGGTTTATGGAATTGCTTGGTTTGCTCCCTTTTCCTATTTGGTTTATGGATTTTCTATTGTCTTTGGGATTGTAGCATGCCTTGCCTTTAGCCCTGTGTTGTTTGGCTTTTACTGAATCTTCTCTTTACAAAAAAAATAAAATAAAACTGTTATTTGAGTATTTGGTGTTCATATGATTAATCGTTGATTTTATTTAGTCTTATTATCATATTTTGTTTTGGTATTGTATGGAATTTGGTTTCCCTGTTCTTTTACACGAAACTACCATGAAACTTAGCCCCAAATTTTCTATGTTTGTAATTGTGTGAATAGGTTAGGATTTATCATAGTAATGAGTCTTTGAAATTGACCATAATTTGGTTTGGAGTTGGCGTAATAATAGTGTAAATAGGGTTGGAGTTGGGAACTTGATTTGTTTGTCCACTTTTATATAAAAAAGAAAGTGAATTGGATTGAAATCTTAGACTTGTTTTGTCCTGACTCTCTTATTCCCATTCAGCACTGTATGTGAATGAATCAAAAATGCCAGTTGGGAGGGTGATAGTGGGTGCACCGCACGAGAGAGAGAGAGAGAGAGAGAGAGACAGGTTATGTGCTAATGATTCTTTCTATAGTCATTGACCATATCGGTATTGTTACTATCCCAACTTACCACCGTCTCCTCTTTCTCTTCCAATCTCCCAATCTGCCATCCTCATACCCACCAATCACTCTCGCGACCCACAAAATTCTTTCCCCTCTCACAGCAAAGTAAGTAAATAACCAAAAGACTCTAGCTATACAGCTACTCCGGTATTGCAGGCTGTTGCTGTGGTAGGCGAAAATCCAAATCCACAAAAACTAAAAACTATTGTGGTTTTTTACTGAAATAATATTATCCAACGTTAACTGAGAATTAACCCATCAATAATTCGATCGATATATTGTAAAGTAAACATGCTGTCATGACACGCCTTTGCCTCCCACGCTGAAAACATGTATGAAGGAGAGATTAAATGGGTAATTATTGTTACTATTTACATAAATAGTGACAAAAAAGCTTGTGGTGTTTCCACTCATTGCCATGACAACAACTCTTCATATGAGATATGATAAGAGGAATTTGTATAGAATTTTAGTATGGGAAGTAAAAAATATGATTACGAATTTTAAAAAATATTCTGAAATATTTAGTATTTTTTAGATTTTTTGGTTGCTGATTTCAAAACTCAGCTAGAACAAGGGCTCATTTCGCTGTGGCTGGCCTCGGTTTAGGGACTCACAACTTGCTGCAAGTTTGACCCGATGGAAGGCGCCACTGGGCTTGGGCCCTGTCCTGCCCTAGCTTGAGGCAACCGGTGGAAACGCTCTTAGTACAAGGCCCAGGTTTTAGTCTTAGTGATATTATTCTATTTTCATTATAACAACAACAAAAAAGTTTATAAATTTATATTAAAAAAAAACACACACACACACATGAAAAATGAAGGGGAAAGATCCAACTAACCTAACAACATTATATATCACATCCATATGATTTTTCCTATAAAAAACAAAGTACTTTCTTCCATTCAAAACAAAAATTCATGCTGCCTTCTTTTTGTGGGACTCTAATTTTTTTACCGAGCATTTATGATTGATTTGAAAAAAATTTAATTAGCATGCATGCACCTGTCGTTTTCATAGGAAAGAGATAGTATTTGTGTCCACCACCTTTAACCATGTTGTAGCATTATCATTCTATTAAGTTATTAACAATAACGCTAGGGACGGCAGCAGATTATGGCTCTCTAGAATTAGTAACTAATTCTGTAGATTTAGTAACTAATTCTGTAGATTTAGTTAGCTACATTCCAGCTTAGTTAGTCACACAGTCTTTGTATTAACATTGGTATAAATACCAGAATACTTCATTTTGTAACCACTGGTTCATTCTAATACAAAGAGACGATTTTTCTCATCAGGGGTATTAAGGCACTACAAGAAAAATGCCCATTTGCGATAGTCGACGTGGCCCTCGCAAATACATGTAATTTTACGCGCAGGTGATTCCGGCCAACATAATTGCGACACCTTAATTAATAACGTCGCATCTCACATCGCAAATAGGTTTGGAAGTGTCAAATTTGCGACGCTACTTGATTGTTGTCGTATATCTCCTCTTAGGATGGGAGACAAAGCGTTGAAACTCAAAATTTTGAGCACAAAATCAAAACCCGATATCTTCTGATTTGTCATAGCCCCAAATCAATACCCTTATGTTTCGATTACTCTTAGCCCCAAATCGATACCCAAATGGTCCGAAGATCACTACAACAATCGGTTGGTTTCTCTTTCTTCGTCATTCTCTTTCTCTCCCTCCCTTTATCAGTCTTCTATTGGGCTTCTCTAATTTTTGTTTGTGTTTTGAATTTCATGTATTGCTACAAAATTTCTAGGTTTTCAGACAATTCAAAGAAGAGACGATTCTAACTTTATCAATGACTTCTAGATTTTAGGAACCCTTCCTCCTCTTATCAAGGTATGTATTTGGTGTGGATTTTTTCCTCAATTTTGTTTTTCATTAGTTTTATGCTTATCCCAACCATGGTTTATGGAATTGCTTGGTTTGCTCCCTTTTCCTATTTGGTTTATGGATTTTCTATTGTCTTTGGGATTGTAGCATGCCTTGCCTTTAGCCCTGTGTTGTTTGGCTTTTACTGAATCTTCTCTTTACAAAAAAAATAAAATAAAACTGTTATTTGAGTATTTGGTGTTCATATGATTAATCGTTGATTTTATTTAGTCTTATTATCATATTTTGTTTTGGTATTGTATGGAATTTGGTTTCCCTGTTCTTTTACACGAAACTACCATGAAACTTAGCCCCAAATTTTCTATGTTTGTAATTGTGTGAATAGGTTAGGATTTATCATAGTAATGAGTCTTTGAAATTGACCATAGTTTGGTTTGGAGTTGGCGTAATAATAGTGTAAATAGGGTTGGAGTTGGGAACTTGATTTGTTTGTCCACTTTTATATAAAAAAGAAAGTGAATTGGATTGAAATCTTAGACTTGTTTTGTCCTGACTCTCTTATTCCCATTCAGCACTGTATGTGAATGAATCAAAAATGCCAGTTGGGAGGGTGATAGTGGGTGCGAGAGAGAGAGAGAGAGAGAGAGAGAGGGTATGTGCTAATGATTCTTTCTATAGTCATTGACCATATCGGTATTGTTATTAGCTAATCCTTTTATTTAATTTATAGCGAAGAGAACAAGTCCAAATTCTAGGCCAACTAAAGAGACAAAGGTTCAACAAACAGAGAAACTACATAATCCTTAAGAAAAATTCCAGCATGAGTGAAGCCATCATCATGCTTGTATATAACTTCAATCGCACGTGCAAGATTCAGAATTCGCAGTAACAGGGGCATGGGGATGGTGGTGTTCTGGATCCACGTTTCGTTGATGTCCTTCCATGCATTATTCACTTGCTTGCTTAGTTCGATATTTGCTTCTTCTTCTGTGGCACCATATTCTTTCATGTAGCATTCCACAGCTGAGGCAACATGTCCTCTCTTTTGTTCAAACTACAGAAACGTAGACATGAACCTTAATCTCAATCATATTTACTACTTTGTTTAGTGTTATTAATATATATATATATAATGCGGAATGTACCCTACAAGAGTGTCCCTTAATAGAAGCTCACTGTGTGTGTGTGTGTGTGTGTATCAGTACCTTATGGGACTTCATGTCATCCACGAGCCTCCCAATTACAGATGCAGCCTTTACAATCTTAGGGTCACTAAACACCCAATCCATGGAGTCTTTTGTAACAATATCTCCCATTCCAATGAAGGATATGGTTGCTAGCAGAAAGTAGGATGTGTCAAGTGCTGCTGACATATATTCATCCATTGTTGGTGTGTACTTCTGGTGGAACCATTTGGCTTCTTGGAAGTAAGCTCTAACTAGAACTTTCATCTGACAGACGAAGCCAGCCATGTAGTAAATATTCAATCTATTTTTAACATTATATAGGACAAGAAGATATATTGCACATTTCTATATAATTAATTGTGTATTAGCACGATTATTTTTTCCTTCCCCTCGATTGAGACTAACCGCTTCTCTCGCATAGTGGATGCGGTATAAATTTCCCCTGTTTATGAGCTTTTCTTCAATTTCAGTGTAGAGATCCAACAGTGCTTGATAACAGACTTTCATGTACTCTGGCAGATGTTCCATGGCAAATACATCCCACCTGATGATAATCAAAATAATTGTTTGATAACCATTTCATTTTCACTTTTCAATTTTCATTTTCACTTTTAAAAAAAAAACAGAAAACATGTTGGTAACAGATTTGTTTTCAGTTTTCAAAATCACCCTTATTTTAAAAAAAAAACAAATTGAAAACTGTTTTCACTTTTCACTTTTTGGTCTCCTTTTTCATTACTAATTTCACATCAGCACACATGAAATGCACTCCAGTAACCAAAAATTAGTTTTTGGGACATCCCAACTTGGACTCGGCCACGGACCAAATCCAAGCCTCGAAACCTCCAAATTCAAAATTCCAAAAAAAATCATCCTAATTCCAAAAATCCACTAAAAAATATTACGAACGTTTTGTAACATGCACTTTCACTCTATGATCTCAAATTCACAATTCAATCCCAAAAAATTATATTTCCAAGTTCCACATAAAATTGAAAATAGTTACTAAGCGACTTTTGTTCAGTTTTTACCTTCTTTTTTTTTTTTTTATAACTGAAATTAGTTACAAAACAAGTTTTAAGTTTTAAAAAAAATGAAACTGAAAATTGAAAATTGAAAATTAAAAACTGAAATGGTTATCAAACGGCCCTTAGAATATATCAAGGGGTTTGATCAATTTTACCAAACCTATCCATTTATTATGGATTATTGAGTATATAATTAATGATATAATATAAATGTGGTGCCAAATTTTTAACCTCTCAACAGCTTCAGTAAAGAGCTCTAGCTCTTCAAATGTGCCATACGCATCATAAATGTCATCAATAACGGTTATAACGGCAATAACTTTGGCCAATGTCATCCGGGCAAAGTAATATTCATGTTCATAGTAGCACCCTGAAGCCCAAAAGTAGGACTCAACTACTCTGCTCCTTGCAAAAGGTAGCTTGTTTTCAAAGTCTAAGTCCTTCCACCACCTGCATAAATTAATTAGATTATGCTAATGAAAATAGGATATTAAAACTGATTGACAATATATAATACATTAACCTTGATAATTTCACTTAGTTCTCTTTGATGAACTTGTTGCAGTAGATTGAAATCCAGCTTTGCGAAATTCAGGAGAGTCTTGTTCTGTGAATCACGTTCCTGATAGAGAGACAGGTAATGCCTTGTTTCTAGCCTTGGCAAGCCCTTCCAAAATGGCTGGTGCATGGCATGAGTGACTTGTTTCGAAAGTATGGGGCTTAAACGGTGCGTTGCGGATTCAAGATGAGTGGTGGTGAAGGTTAAGGCCTCATCAAGTATATCCTCTCCGTGGATCCTAAGATGTGTGGCTTCGTACAAGCTTAAAAGTCCTGCTACATCATTCACCAGAGATTCCTTAAATTTCCCATCACCGTCCTTGAAATTATTGAATATATCTGCATGATAAGGCATTTTTAAAATAAACCATGATCAGAGGAAGAAAATTAATCCATAATTATAAAAACCATGAGGGCTACGTACCGCACGAAATATTATAACCTTGTTGTCTGAGTAATCGAAATCGGAGCGCTGCAGTGTAAAGCTCATTATCGCTTTCTTGGTCCCGTGACGCAGATCGCCGTGGAGCCGGTGTGAATTTGCCGCAGAAGTCCCTCAATCTCATTTTCAAAATGGTGAGAGACACCTAAACGCTGAATGTCATGAATCAAGTCCAATTTTTGTGAAGGCTTTTTAACTGGAGCCATTATGATCATCTTCACCTTTTCCTTCAGTTCTTGGGCACGTTGCTTAGCTTTGACGTTTGTTTCCTACAAAAACAGATTGAAAGGCCATTAAAAAGATAGGAACTTCAGCATGGTGCATGCAAATTTAAACCTAATGCTAATATACATATTTATTCCCTCCTTACCCTCCTTGTTCATAAAAAAAATATATATATATATATATATATACATATTGAGGATCCTCAAATAATTTTATTTGAGGGATTGCTCTATTTTTTAGGTCTTCATTCATAGATCATCCTTATAAAAAATTAGACAAATCGGAAACCGTTTCGACATCCAATTGTGTCTTACAAAATCAATGAACACTGCTTCAAGAAAGTACTAAAATTTCAATAACTCAATTGAGTGGTCAAATGATATCATTCAAGTGATTTTTTGTAGAGACAATCTTTGAATGAGTATCTACAAAATAGACGGTTTGGATTAGTGAAATACAATCCAGAGTGAGGCTATAAGGGGTGTCCTCAAATAAGCTTATTTGATCCTCAATAATATATATATATATATATATATTGAAAATAATTGCTGCAGATAATATAGTAGTATTAGCCTACCACAGAAGCATATGACAGAAAATGATAGCCCCAAATGCTTGGAGAATAATTAGCACAACGTCGATTAACATCATCAGGAGTGGCCTTAGGGGTTTGAGATTGATCCGATGTAAGTGAAACTTGAACAGACATTGTATTGCTAGTTAAGAATCTGAAAGAGATCGAAGGTTAGAGAATAATATCTTAATTGCTCAAGGATTGGTGTGAGTTGAAGAGCTATGGTTCTTATCTATTTATAGTGAAAGCGTCTGTCTTTGTCTCTCCCTCACCCTCTCTAATATCTATAGATGGGCACAGCTGGAAGATATCCAACACGTGTTAAACATGAATCCCAAGAGAGGGGTAAATTTGCCAGTTTAAGATATCCTTTGTTCATGTTTCCTTTTGAGTTTGTTTGAATATAGTACATATTACAACATTTTTACCCGGAAAGCACATGAGAACATTGATAAGATGTTGAAGGCTGCGGAGGCTGTGGAGGCTACAGGTGTGTTGAGATTTTTTCCCTAAGTCCTTAGAAGTCATTTTACAAAGGGGTAAATTTGTCTTGAAAATTTTGAAAATAAAGTGGGTGGAGAAATAGGATAGGTGGTGGAAATAGTAACTCTTAAACTAAGGTACTCATCAATTTTGTCCAAAATAACCACAATATGAAGAAAAGGTGCCATATTTGATTGGAGGATATGTCTCAGGTTCAACTCATATATGAACGTAGAGACGGTGTATATCATCGGTCTACTACTACCAATATTATTGATATTGTCCCCAACTTAACCACTTATAATCTATCAAACCCATTAAGTCAGCACCCTCTGATACCAAATTATTTGAGAATTTATGCATGTATATATTAATCTCCATAAAAAGGGATTTACAAAGGGATTCGGATCCTTAATTTGCTGCAATTTTCTTTGCTAGAATCCCCTTGACTTTTTTTTAATATAAACTTTACGGCTTCATTAAATAAAATCTAAGGGTTAAAAATTGGAGACGTATATACGTATAAATGCTAAAATAGTCCTTGTGTTTTATCACGTTGGCCAATTCAATCTCTGTGTTTTAAATTTAGCCAATTTGATCCCCGTGTGTTTAAGACCGTTAGCCAATGTGATTCATTCCGTCAAAATTGCTGTTAAATAAACATATGATCTTTTTTGTTGAAAACCTAAAAACTTATTTGAAATTGATTTTAAAATTTGAATTAATTTAAAAATATATTGAAACTTCATTAAAACCAAAACCTAACATTAGGAAGAAAAAAAAAAGTGGATGGGCATAATCAGGGAGGGGGAGAGGCTCAGAGGCTGCTCAGCGATTTGAGAAGAGGGGGGGGGGGGGAAGTGGGGCGACGACCAGAGTGAGCTAGAGGATCTGGGTGGCGCGGCTGGGGATGGGACAAATGGCCAGGGAATGGTGGCGTTGAGGAAGATCTTGTTGGGACATGGTCGGGCGGTAGGGGTTGTTTGAGAGAGAGAGAGAGAGAGAGAGCTCAGGGGTTGGGAGGATTCGTGTTCAGGAGGTGGGTGTGGCTAGGGGAGTTGGGGCCTTTGGGTCTGGCTGCGGAAAGTAGCTGGGAGAAAGATACGAGAGAAGAGAAAAGGATGGTAGGGGTGGCGTCTAGATTGGATGGTGGTATCATCCCTTGATTTTAATTTCTTTAGTTTTAGATCTTTTTCTTTTTCTTTTTTTGTAACAAGGGGACTAAGAGCCCATAACTACATTTTAGATCTTATTTAATTATATATTTTTAAATTGAATTCAAATATATTTAATTTGTATTAATATTTAAATATTTTTACATAAATTTAATGGATTGGATCACATTGGCTAACGGTCCTAAACACAGGGATCAAATTAGCCAAATTGAAAACCCAAAGATTAAATTAGCAAACGTAATAAAACACAGAAACTATTTTAACATTAAAGCCATAATTTTAAGTTGGCAACATAAACACCGTTCTCTCACTATCCCAACTTACCACCGTCTCCTCTCTCTCTTCCAATCTCCCAATCACTTTCGCGACCCACAAAATTCTTTCCCCTCTCACAGCAAAGTAAGTAAATAACCAAAAGACTCTAGCTATACAGTCAGGGATCTATTAAGCAAGGAGGTGTAGCTCTCTTCTCCAAAAATCATTGTAGGTGCTTCAAATTGCCCCTTTGCTCAACTGGTGTACAGATTACCTTATTTCCATTTTCAACATTTAAGTAAATGTCTTTGTATTTTACTTTTATTTATTTTTATATTACTCCATTTACTTAAGTTTACAATGTAAATAAGGAAGTACCCCCCATTTGGATTCAAATAAAAATACTAGAAAATCAAATTCCCACCAAATAAAAAAATGAAAATTCGGTTTTAGTGCAAAATACAATTTAGGCTAAAAATGATGGCTCATTAAGTCAATATATACTTCATACTAAAATCCCATAAAATCAAGTTTTCTTATTTGATGTATAAGGAATAAAAGCCGCAAAAAATTATCTTGAGAAAATGATTATTCCGAAAAACCATTTTCATACTTAGTCAATATTGCACCTCTGCTAAAAAATTTCTGGATCCGCCAGGTGTATACAGCTTCTCGGTATTGCATTCGTAGGTAGGCCAAAATCCAAATCCACAAAAACTAAAAACTATTGTGGTTTTTTACTGAAATAATATTATCCAACGTTAACTGAGAATTAACCCATCAATAATTCGATCGATATATTGTAAAGTAAACATGCTGTCATGACACGCCTTTGCCTCCCACTGAAAACATGTATGAAGGAGGAGATTAAAATGGCGGCTCTAACATGGTGCAAGTGGCACCATTGCACAGGGCTCTGATTTATTAGGGCTCCGATTTTTTATTTTTTTTACTTTATAATATTATTAATATTATAAAAACTTTATCTAAACTCAAGCATGCAACACATTGACACAAAAGTGTATTTGGTGGAGATGGTTTCTAGTGCATATCCCTTAGAACACTTCCACTCATTTGCCATGGCAAAGAGCAAGAGAGACAAGGGTCATTATTATTCACATAAATAGTGGCAGCTTGCAAAAAGCTTGTGGTGTTTCCACTCATTGTCATGGCAACAACTCATATGAGATATGATAAGAGGAATTTGTATAGAATTTTAGTATGGGAAGTAAAAAATATGATTACGTATTTATTTTAAAAAATATTCTGAAATATTTAGTATTTTTTTAGATTTTTTTGGTTCTGACTTCAAACTCAGGCTAGAACAAGGGCTCATTTTGCCTGGGGCTGGCCTAGTTTCAGGGGACTCACAACTTGCCCTGCAAGTTTGACCAGATGGAAGCGTCGCTTAGGCTTGGGCCCTGTCCTGCCCTAGCTTGAGGCAACCGGTGGAAACGCTCTTAGTACAAGGCCCGGTTTTAGTCTTAGTGATATTATTCTATTTTTAATTTTATTCTTTTTTCATTATAACAAAAAAAAAAAAAAAAGTTTATAAATTTATATTAAAAAAACACACACACACACATGAAAAATGAAGGGGAAAGATCCAACTAACCTAACAACATTATATATCACATCCATATAATTTTTCCTATAAAACACAAAGTACTTTCTTCCATTCAAAACAAAAATTCATGCCGGCCTTCTTTTTGTGGGACTCTAATTTTTTTACCGAGCATTTATGATTGATTTGAAAACATCATTCTGATTGATTTGAAAAAAGTTTAATTAGCATGCATGCACCTGTCGTTTTCATAGGAAAGAGAAAGTATTTGTGTCCACCACCTTTAACCATGTTGTAGCATTATCATTCTATTAACAATAACGCTAGGGACGGCAGCAGATTATAGCTCTCTGACATTTAGTGCCAGCTTTGTTAGCACACGGTTGTATTAACTTATTCGGGGTGATAAGTGATTTTAAAATTAATTGAGAAGTCCAACCCGTTTGGTAAATTTGCGACGCTACTTGATTGTTGTCGTAAAGGATGGGAGACAAAGCGTTGAAACTCAAAATTTTGAGCACTTATTTCTGATTAAAAATCAATGCTGTGAGAGGCCGAAGAACTATAAGTTTCTCTATTGGAAAGCTACATAATTAGGTGCAATTTCATTTATCTGATTCTAGATTTTAGCAGGAATTTGGTGTGGATTTTTTCGTTTTTCAAGAGGTGGAATTGGGTTTAATGATTTTCTATGCTTTGGGATTGTAGCAATATTCTTCTCTTTACAAAAAAAATAAAATAAAACTGTTATTTGATATTTGGTGTTCATATGAAATCGTTGAATTTAGTCAATCATATTTTGTTTTGGTATTGCATGGAATTTTGTTTCCCTGTTCTTTTAACGAAACTACCATGAAACATAGCCCCAAATTTTCTATGTTTGTACAAAAGTTAGGATTTTACCAAACGCCAAACTAGACTTTCTCTCTCTTATTCCCATTCAGCAGTATGTGAATGAATCTGAGTTTCTGATTCTTGTCAAATATCCTAATCCTTTTATTTAATTTATAGCGAAGAGAACAAATTGAGTGATTTGGGGATGGTGGTGTTCTGGATGCACGTTTCATGTCATGCATTATTCACTTGCTTAGTCATATTTGCTTCTTCTTCTGTGGCACCATATTCTTTCATGTAGCATTTGAGGCAACATGTCCTCTCTTTTGTTCAAACTACAGAAACGTAACATGAACCTTAATCTCAATCATATTTACTACTTTGTTTAGTGTTATAAATATATATATATAATGCGGAATGTACCCTACAAGATGTCCCTTAATAGAAGCTCACTGTGTGTGTGTGTGTGTGTGTGTGTGTTTATCACCTTAAAAAAATCATCCTATTTCCAAAAATCCATCCATGAAAAATATTACCAATGAAGGATATGGTTGCTAGCAGAAAGTAGGATTGTAAGTGCTGCTGACATATATTCATCCATTGTTGGTGTGTACTTCTGGTGGACCATTTGGCTTCTTGGAAGTAAGCTCTAACTAGAACTTTCATCTGACAGACGAAGCCAGCCATGTAGTAAATATTCAATCTATTTTTAACATTATATAGGACAAGAAGATATATTGCAATTTCTATATAATTAATTGTGTATCACGATTATTTTTTCCTTCCCCTCGATTGAACTAACCGCTTCTCTCGCATTATGCGGTATAAATTCCCCTGTTTATGAGTTCCACATAAAATTGAAAATAGTTACTAAGTTTGACTTTTGTTCAGTTTAACCAAAAATTACCTTTTTTTTTTTCATCCTAATTTCCAAAAATCCATCGAAAAATATTACGAACTTTTGTAACATGCACTTTCACTTTATGATCTCAAATTCACAATTCAATCCCAAAAAATTATATTTCCAAGTTCCACATAAAATTGAAAATAGTTACTAAACTTTTGTTCAGTTTTTACCTTCTTTTTTTATTTTTTTATTTTATAACTGAAATTAGTTACAAAACAAGTTTTAAGTTTTAAAAAAAATGAAACTGAAAATTGAAAATTGAAAATTAAAAACTGAAATGGTTATCAAACGACCCTTAGAATATATCAAGGGGTTTGATCAATTTTACCAAACCTATCCATTTATTATGGATTATTGAGTATATAATTAATGATATAATATAAATGTGGTGCCAAATTTTTAACCTCTCAACAGCTTCAGTAAAGAGCTCTAGCTCTTCAAATGTGCCATACGCATCATAAATGTCATCGAGAATGGCTACCTTTGGCCAATGTCATCCGGGCAAAGTAATATTCATGCCCATAGTAGCACCCTGAAGCCCAAAAGTAGGACTCAACTACTCTGTCTCTTGCAAAAGGTAGCTTGTTTACAAAGTCCAAGTCTTTCCACCACCTGCATAAATTAATCAAGTACATAACCATTTAATTAGCTACTAGACTCAATTTGTTTCGCATGAAGTTGATTGGCGATAATCTATTATTAACTTAGGAATAATAAGGGACATGTCTTGAAGGGTCCTGGGATTATCTCAGAAAAATTACATTGACAGGATACTCAAGAGGTTTAATATGGAGCACTGCTCAAAATGGAGAGTCGCCTATAGGAAAAGGTGATAAGTTGAATAAAGATCAAAGCCCCAAGATTGATCAAGAAGGGAAGGAACAAAGAACAAACCATATGCTTCACTTCTGGGATGTGATGTATGCACAAGTCTATGTTCTCAATAGGTTTCAAGCAAATCCTGGAGAAGCTCATTGGGTGGCAGCCAAAAAGGTTATAAGGTATTGAAAGAGAAACAGAGCTTTTATGTTAGTATCATCGGGCTGCTCAGATGATAGGAAGTCTACAAGTGGCTATGTTTTTCTCCTAGCAGGAGGTGCAATTTCCTGGAAAAGCGCAAAGCAAACCCTCTATAGAAACTTCTACCATGCAAGCAGAGTTTATAGGCTGCTATGAGGCGACTAGGAAGGTTGTGCTTAAAAATTTCATTGGGCATAGTTGACTCCATAGAAAGAACTTTGAGGATATATTGTGATGATAAAGCAGTTGTTTTCTTTTCAAGGAATAACAGGAGAACTTCAGCCACACGACTCATGGACATATAAGTTTCTTATTGTAGGGGCTTTTTCTTCCGGCAGTTGTAGATGGCTGGGCTGCCGTAAAAAGCAGATGGATGAAGTTATCTCCTGTGCCTGAGTTCAAAGATCAAATCCCAAAAATGCTTCGAAAGGATAGTGAAGCCTTAGGAAACATCTTGGTTACTTTCACCAACAAAAATAACAACAGCTTACAGATAAATTCTTGGCTTAGCATGAGAAGCTTGTGGCATGGGAGCTGACCATTCATGAGTTTAGCATGAGATAGAGAAATGGCTGCAATTTCCTATGAGAAACAAAGTTTTTAAGGCATGGGGGAAGGGATTCTCAGAGGATTCGTTGAGGAGAAAGAGGGGGAGAGAGATGAGGGCAATGAGTGTTTTTCTGGCAGCTTGACAAAGGCTCTGTCCAGTGTTAGAACAACCTGCCAAGAGGGAAAACTAAGGAGGAGGAAGATGAACTAAGCACGAAATTGTTGAGTTTTAGAAGTAAGAGAGGAAGCTTGCTTTCTGGTTGTGGTTGTGGCTAGTGGTGAAGTATTGAGTGTTTTGGGTAATTTTTCAACAGCCTGACAAAAGCTATGTCAGACTCTGGAATGGCTTGCCATAAGAGAAAATGGGAGAAGATGGAGGAATAGGGCATGAAATTGCAGAGTTTTATTGATGAGAGATGAAGGTTGCTCTTTAGATGTGGGTTTTTCTTTTGTGATGGGTAGGAAATGCCTGTTTTTATAGGCGATAGAGGCTACTCTTTTCCAAGAAACCCTAATGGTTTCTATCCAATTTGGCCAAGTCTTTCCCTTCCTTTCTCCCCTCATCCCTTCAATCATCCTATTTTGGTGAAATCCACTTTGCCCATTTGCACAAAATCAGGGATTTTTGGGAGCTTAATGCTCTTCCTGCAGCCACTTTAGTGGAAAACTCCTATTTTCAGCCATATTTCCTCCTTCTTTTCTCTCCTATTCTATTGCTAGATCTTATGGGGGGAAAAGAAATGGGTATGTACATTGGTTTGAAGGGTGTTTTGCTCAAGTATCCTTTGGTTTTTTTGGATGGCTTGTGTTAGGATTTGTCTTTGGCCATGTGCTGGAGATTCCTAACAGCCTGCAGATGTGAGTGGCCTTTTAGCTTTGGTTGTGGTCTTATCTCTAGTTAAGTGCTGGAAGCTGCAGATATTTTCTTTGGTTGCTTGGACTTTTCTTTAAGGTAATGAGCTAGTTCACTAAAGGGATGGGCCAACTTCCCAAAGTGATGGGCTATATTTTCTAAAGTAATGGGTTCTTTTCTCTCTTTATGCTTACCCACATATTTGGATTCAAGAAATGGGCTGAGTTTGAGGCTCTCAGCCTAAAACTTCCATTTCTGGCTCATCAATAGGCCTCATGAAAACTCATAATCATCCATATCACAACCCGCTCAAGAAGTCCTAGGCATTCGCGTGGCTTAGGCCCACTTAAGCTGATGTGTTGCTTATTCTTGGTGTGGCACTTGCAAGCGTATATGATGAACTCTTGCGTACCCAAATTGAGTTTCTTCCCAATTTAGATATCGTACTGGCTTAGGAATTTATTCGGCCCTACCGTGGATTTTTTAGACCTCAACACTTAGAGTTGAAGATGAAGTCAAAAAAAAGTTTTCTAATGAAATATCTTTTGATTAAAAAAAAATGAAGTCAAAAAGTCAGTCATTAATATTGTACATATTGACACTCAATCTATGGTGGCAGATCCTATGACAAGGGGTTTAACAGGGAGTGGTCAGGGGCTGGTTTCTCAAATGAGAATACATGAGTCTTTCGATTAAGTTGATCAGTGGGATTATATTCATAGAAATAACCTTGGAAGTATTCACCATTGGGTCAAGACGTTGCTTATTAAGAAATTGGTCGTGATCTTGAGTGCTAGCTGACATATTGTTTAGGATGTAATCTTACATGTTTGACTTCTTCAACAAATCATATAGGTACCTAAATACGAAATAGAGTTAGGCATCAATGTTCTAAATTTGAATTGTAAAATGAACTAGCAATCATATAAATTTGTTTGTTACCTCATGTATGTAGCTACAACAGTGGATTCAATTTTTGTCATGGCACCAATATGTAAAATATCTTCATGCAAGACGTGGGTGTCACGACTTTGGACTTTAGCGTCCTCAGTTCTACTAACAAAGTTAAAATGTTTCCCTTCCTAATAGATGATTTCCCTTAATCCAATTATACTTTCAGGTTTGACATTTTCCCTCTAGTTTCAAAAGGTTGTAGGATACAGCCGAAAAATAATAATAGATCTAACTCCAGCTGATTTAGCTTTCTCCAATATCCTACTTAACTTCATGAATATGTATATATCCACCAACTTCAGATAATATTCTAATTATTCCCATAAAAAAAAACTTAATATGTTTTAACAATGGAGAACTAAGTTAAAATGGCACATATAATACTTGAGCTCGCTTTACTTACAATGGCAAGAACTCACGCTCATTTATTATTTCCAAGCATCTAGAATGGATGAAGATTCGAATGATTGGTCATCGTCAGGCAGGAAGAATGCATATGAGTCATGCGAATCTTGCAAAATAATTCATAACCCCGACGTTTTTTTTAATTCAATTAGAATTATCTAGAACATTCCTGATTGAAAATAGCTAGGTACTAACAGTGAAATGGTTGGGCCAGGTTGTTTGCCCTCGGTGTAATTTTTCTAAGTTTCAATAAAGTTTCCTTCGTACTTATGAGGTTCTCTAAAAAAATTAATAATCTTTTCCTTCATGGCTAGATTGGATTACGAGAACTTTCAAATGGAATTTTGGATTATGATTTAGAAAAAATAGTACGGGTGGGGGAAAGAGAGAGTCCATAGACACACTTCGACCTGAAATTGTTGTGGTTGTTCCTATAAAATTTGAGAAAGGCTAGAGGTCTTCCTTTTTAAAAAATTTGGATACATAGTTTTTATTTCAGAAATTGGATGTAGAATTAATGTAAATGATCAAAGAAATGAGAATTAGATAATAAAACTAAAAAAGAATACTCATGTTTGTGTTGTATATTCTTTTATTATCAACGAGGTCGAGGGAATTCAAACTTTCAACATTTTCTAACATTAAAAAAAATGTATCACTAAATTAAAAGTTTTTTTCGTTAGATCACTAAATTAAGAGTTAGTTGACAGAAAATTACTCATAACGTACAAATTGCTCAAATAGTAACCTTTAAGCAGCATTACTTAACCAGAAAAAGTGTGACACTAAATTCCTTTTGCTCATTACCTCTATCTCCCTGTTTAGTTTATTTTCAAAATTGCTAAATGTGCTTCATCATGCCCCCATCAATCTGAGACGTCCAGTCACAACCACCATTCATTGATCCATCAGCCACGTGGCATGGGCCCCATACAAACACTCAATCTATATGTGCCACACAGTGAAAATAATTTTCCCAACAAAACGAAGGGCTTGTTGTGAGTTGTGATGCGATGCCCCAAGATAAAATGTGGATAGAAAGATATGAGTTGGAGATGCTTAAAAATCCTTTGAAGCATTCTCATTGGTTGATTCAAACCCTCAGAATCCCCACCATAATTTCCCCCTCCTCCATTTTCAGCCACCCATCTGTGCATAATATTGCACACAGCAGCTTCCCTTTCTACACACTTCCAAGCTGCAACACAAATCTTATTAACTTATCAGAAGACAAAGTCAACTGAATTTCCTGAAAAGCTTGAAAGTCATGGCATCTACACTAATGGCAGCAACTGCTAGCTCCAGCACTCTTCTTAGACCAACCCCATTTCTTGGCCAAACCAGAGGGCCAAGTTTCAACACTCTTAGAGATGTTGCCCCAATGGGAACTGGGAAATACACCATGGTATGCATGTTTTCCAAGTTTCCAACTATCTTTGTAATTGGTTTGAGTTTGTGTTTATTCATTGGGTGGCGAAAGGCTAATTTATGGGTGTCAACTTCTAACTTGTTGGTGACATGAACAGGGAAATGAGTTGTGGTATGGGCCAGATAGAGTGAAGTATTTGGGACCCTTTTCTGCTCAGACTCCTTCGTACCTCACCGGAGAATTTCCCGGTGATTACGGATGGGACACTGCAGGGTTATCAGCTGACCCAGAGGCCTTTGCTAAGAACAGGGCTCTTGAGGTAAGTTCAACAGTTCTACCATTATTTCTTAATCTCATCTTGCATTGACAACTACCCAAATGACCCAAGTGCTTGCAAAAGATTAAGAATGATGATGTTCAACAAAAATGACTTCGAAGTCTTCTGTTAGATGAGCATGATGAAAAGTGAATGTGCGGTTTTGATTCACGATCTGTCAATATTTCCAAGATCTAGCAAGAGACTCTTACCTCATATATATATAATTTGGATTATGTGGTGGTAGCAGGAATTCAATTTTTTTAGTGACGGTACTTTATTAATGCTGTGCAACTTAATTTAGGTGATCCACGGCCGCTGGGCTATGCTTGGAGCACTAGGCTGCATCACCCCAGAGGTGCTTGAAAAATGGGTTAGAGTGGACTTCAAAGAGCCAGTGTGGTTCAAAGCCGGAGCTCAAATTTTCTCAGAAGGTGGCCTTGACTATTTAGGCAACCCCAACCTTGTCCATGCTCAGAGCATCCTAGCAGTGCTAGGATTCCAAGTCATTCTCATGGGGCTTGTTGAGGGATTTCGCATCAACGGTCTTGACGGCGTAGGAGAGGGCAACAACCTCTACCCTGGAGGGCAATACTTCGACCCTCTCGGCCTTGCCGATGACCCTGTCACATTTGCTGAGCTCAAGGTCAAGGAAATCAAGAATGGGAGACTAGCCATGTTCTCCATGTTTGGCTTCTTTGTCCAAGCCATTGTCACTGGGAAGGGTCCTCTTGAGAACCTCTTGGACCACCTTGACAACCCTGTGGCCAACAATGCATGGGTCTATGCCACCAAGTTTGTGCCCGGGTCATAAATTAATCTTCAGTCCTCCAATTGATTGATCTTGTTTGGGAGAATGTAATTGATGGATTTTATGTAGATGTTAATATAGTTGCTGTTTTAATATAGGTCACTTTTTAAGAAATTCACATTGCGTATCGGCTTGAGAACGTGACCTGAAATCTTGTGACATTTGCTTTAAACATGGAGCAAACTTAATCATGAATTCATAATGTTATTATCTCCAACATAAGAATGCAGCTAGTGCTCCGATGTTCGACTGAGAACCTCTGACTGCCCATTCGACTAAGAATGATATATAGGCCGAGCTGTGGAAAAAATACTTCCCTACTCCGGTGTCATCAGCATTGCCCCCTTTCTTATCTCTAGATTCCAAAATGACTTAATTTGAGGCATGCTGAACATCAAATTGGGAGGGCTAAACTATAAAAGCTAATTGTGAAAGATGAGCACCCACACTATGTTTACTAATCTATTTGACGGTAATCCTCATTACACGCAACCATGATTCACCAGGCAACTGCATTCGTAAATTTCCATCCATTCCGACCGAAATAACCCCTTCACTTTAGAGACACAGGCTTACTTCATTACAAAATATGAATTGCGATGGATATCAAATTACATGAGTCAAATCACCATAACTGAAACTAAATTATTAAAGTGGAAAATCTGGCAAATTTCAGAGACCAAAAGTGACTCTGTCCAAAAAAAAAAAATCAAATTTTAAAAAACAGAAAATAAACTGTTGCAGTCTCCCCACGCTAAAAAGGACCTTATTACAGAATAATTCTACAATTCTATGTGTAATCTGTTTGTAGAAGGAAAAGAATATCTATATTTATATATGTGCGTGTGTGTGTGTGTGTTTGTGTATGTGGGAAAATAAAGTACTAACCACTTCATACACGAGGCAATATGAACTTCTCTTCCATATCTTCAGTAACAAGATCTACATGGTAGGGCGTTAAACCAGTACCGACAGATTATACACAAATTACCTAAGCTATTTAAAGAAGAAATAGCGGCTGAAAACACATAACAATTTCCCTAACTGGCTATTCACATAATTATTCTTATTTCCACCAAGTCACAAAATTGGTAGATATACAAATTTCTCTCCCTAAACTGCCCCACACCAAGGATTCATCAATATGTGATGCCACATGCATAAACAAGGGAGCAGCTGCTGAAGAAGGAGAGGTCATGTACTGAGAAAATTACTTTCTCCAATCATCCTCTAAGATGCTACCATTCACTGATACTAGGATGCTCTTGAGCTTATCTTTCCCCACCATTTCCTACTTCGCCTTTTTTCCTCTTCTGAATGCCAAAGTTTATGAACCTTTGTCTTTGTCTCCCGTAATCTTGCCTTGTACTCTTTCTTCCATGACTCAAATCGGTGTTTAAGTTTTCGTAGCTCTTCCTCAGGATTCATATTTACACCTGAATGCCCAGGTTTTACCTCAACTAGAGCTTTCGCATCATCATCAAAATGCTGTTTCCGCTGCTCAAATTCCTTCATCAGATTGCTGACTGCATGTAAAGTACCGTTAGTCTCACGCCCTCCTCCATTGATGGGTGTGCTTGCACCAGGAGTTCGAGATCCCATGGACAAGGCTTCTTCAGAATCATAGCGAGGTGATGAAGCAACAACTAGTCTTCCAGGTTGACCAGCAGTATTGTCAGAAGCAAGACTCTTTCGGGCTGCAGCAAGACTCGTCTGCATAAAATCATCACAGGTATGCCCCTCAGTCTCAATAACCTTTCACGTATCTGCTGGTGTTCCTATCTTATTTTACTTTATTGTTGGATTTGTTGGAGAGCTGACCACATACTCGATAACTAATTCTCAATAACCTTACTTTACATATAATGGTCAATTGAATTTTATATTCAATAAAAGGAACCATCCATTTTTCTCATAGGAGACAGAATATACATATAGGCTGAATTATATGCAAGTGTGTGCCTCTTTGCACGTGAAGATGCATGTGTATGAGTGTGCATGCACATTGGCTGTGGTGAAGTAAATGATCCCAAAAGCTTAGGACTAAGGTGTGGACTCAACGATGCCATCAAGCTCAACTCAAGCACATAAGCCAACAATTTGTTTCTTCTAAGTAGACATAAACCTTGGCTGCCTGTTCGACTCATTTCACTTCCCTTTTAGTTCAATAAGCACAATATGTTTTGTGCATACTTTTTGAAACTGAGACTAAGCATACACAAGCAAACTTACTTGTAAAGACGCCATCTGCTTTTGCCACACGTCCTGCATAGATTTCATCTTTGCATCATATTCTGACCATCTTGTCTCAAACTGTCGTAGTTGCCCCTGCAATTCAGCATTTTCCTCTTCCTTTCGCTCCAGAGTTGCTTCAGCCTGAAGCACCCGCCTTTGAAGCTCTGCCAAATCTGATGGCAAATCCTGCTCGGCAAAGATATTCCACTTTCAGTTATTCTGAGATGAAACCTCAGACATATAACAGAGTAATTTCAATAACAAAACCTTCAAATGGTAATATTTACCAGGATGCATGAGTATTTATTGCAATTTCTCAGTTTTAAGTGTAAATATATCTCCGTCTCAAAAGAATATTCTTTACAGAAAGCAGATATTCGCAATACGTAAATTTTGGAGCCTTGGTGACAGTCTTATATACAGCGTGCCACCTTAAAATTTCATAATAAAGTTTGTCTAAAAATACTGTTAAAACCTTAATGGAAAAGACATTTTATTTCAAATTGAAAACT
This sequence comes from Prunus mume, assembly GCF_029339155.1. NCBI lineage: Eukaryota > Viridiplantae > Streptophyta > Magnoliopsida > Rosales > Rosaceae > Prunus > Prunus mume. The sequence continues at coordinate 14,500,787 of NC_142700.1, read as the reverse complement.
CGAGCATAAAGCTAATCCAGTGCTTTTGAAAACTCAATATTAAAGTTAATGGACATGCTCTTGGTTATATCAGATAAAGTTAGATTTCTTATGCGGTTCTGTACAAGTATTGAATAGATTTTTAGACAACCAAGTTAAAAGGGGTTTAGATCTTCACATAAGGAGAACCCTCCAATTCCAAATACCCCAACAAAAAACCCTTTGAAAAAAAAAAGGGAGAGAATGAAACCAAAGGCACAACAAAAGAACCATTGAGAATAGAACTAGATTGAAGAGTTCCATTGGCTAGCCTCATGGATTGTTAACCCTATCCCATGGAACTCTTGAAGATCTCCAAATAAGGAAAAATCTACAATTTCAAACACCCAAGCAAGAAGTTTTGAAGCGAAAAAAGTGGTTGAAGAAAAAAAACAGAAAGAAAAGAAGAAAAGGAAACCAAGTCTCAATACAAGAAAACCATTGAAAATAGGAATTAAAGAATTCCATTGGATAGGCTCATGGAACAGAGATTAGTCATGAGGCAAACAGAAGAGCAGTATACTCTAGCAAGTAGCAAGTAGCAAGTAATTACTTTATCGGGAGTACCTTCACTTCTGAATTCTTCCTGCCAGCCTTTTGTTTAAATTTCGCATTCTCAGGATGTAACTTCTTTGAGTTTTGAGGGTCATCAAGAGTTTCACGAGCACCAGCTCTCCTTCCAGCTTTTTCACCAAGAACATCTGCATCTTAAAAGTAACTTCCATTAAAACTAAAATGTACTATAGAGATTGTTCCTCAATATAAATGAATCAGACAAAAAATGGAGTTTAAGCCACAAATTCAAGTGTGTAAGACTTCACAACATAAAAGGCAGTGCAAGGTTCCTGAAGAGAGTGAAAAATTTGTATTCAACCAGGGTTTTGTTTTTCAAAAGAAATATCCAATTGTACTCGACAGTGCTACAATGTATGATCATAAACCAGTTAAGTATCCTAACCAAATGGAACTAGAAAAATAGTAAGCATTACTTGATTGTAACGTCCGTAATAAAACCAGTTCAGTATACTAACCTTCCTTAAGTTTATGGAAATGGTGACGAGCCTGATTACCACGGAAGTATTTTTGAATACCAATTATTCCTTGCAGAACTTGCTTTCTCTTATCCTCCAATAAAGCAATCTGTGAACAACCAGACTCAACAGCATTAGGAAAACCATCAGACGAAATAAACTTAAATAAACCAGAAAGAGATGTATTAAGTCACTGCTATAAAACTCTTTGGAAAAAAAAGGGGCAAATACAGGCTTTCATAAAACAGAAGTCAAGAAGAGAAAACTTATCATGAGCTAAGTGGATAGAAATGAAGAGAAAAACTGAAAACTATTACAGGAGCTTACCTGCCCTGTTCGAAGATACACTTTTGTATAGCCAATTTGATACATTTCAGGAAGGACATTGAATTGTTTTAGAACAGCAATGGATAGACTTAATGGATCCTGAGGTACGCCAGCCCCCAAAAGTAGAAAACCGTACCTAATGAACAGACACAAGAAAAGATAACTCAGCAGTTGTGAAAACCAAAAACAACTAAAAAGCATAAACTAGGGTTCACTTTATACAAACCTTCCTGCAAACTCTTGATGTGTCATTCTAGTAGGATATCCAGATCGTGTTATCCTGACAACCTCCAAAATTCCACAACACCTAAGTTGTTGTAAAACAAGGTCTACTTCGTACACACCGGGAAGCTGCTTACTGTTTGGCTTTATGCAGCGAATGAAGTGAGGTCTGCTGCCCTCCAAATGGTGCATTAGTTTAAATAATTGACCCTACAAGAATGCATGATAATTTTTAAATGTTGAAAAACTCAATTGGCTATGCCTCAGAATATACCAATTTCAAAGAAAATTTGAAAATTAAAGGTGAATAAATAAGATCATCCAAAATCATCTCATAAGTCACATCTTAATCAGATTAAATTCATAATTTTGGCATCTGATCTAGACATACGAGAGCTAATCATATATCCAGCTCAAAGTTGTGCAAGCATGTGTACCTTGAACTTAATACCAGTGCTTGGTTTTGGAGGATCCAATGAATTTATCTGGCACGAAGTATTTTCAGGTTTCTGGAACTGCTTAACCACTTTGGAGGCAAACAACTGCAGAAGTTGGCAACTGCATGATGATAGGAGTTGGATGGAAACTGAGGGCAAAGGATCTCTGTTCTTTTCGAGGAAGCCACTTGTGTCATATAGAACCTAAAAAAAACTCAAAATGTTAATGAAATTACAACACATCATGAAAATCATAACCATTTGTATAAATGTAAAGGTCCTCAAACTTGCATAAATCTATACAGGCCTCTGAAAACATTGAGTTTTTCTGTAGCTAGCATGCTATACTATTTCTACCCCACTGTGGGATGACGAAAAGAGATATCTGCACCAATGAATTCAAAAACGTTGTCAAGGTGCCCCTGAGACACATATTGAGGCAGTGCAGCAGAGAAATGCAGGCGGGTTTTTTTCCAAAGCTCTAAGGCCAAATGTGACAATACCAAAATGAGTAGAATAATTCATTAAGTTGGCTTGTATGTATCTAATAGTAAAAGTTAAGTCATCATAAAACCAAAGTTTGTGAACATGCTCAAGCAAAAACTAACCTCTCCAGCATGATGACGAATACTGAAAGCTCTGCCTCTTTCTGCTTTAAAGCAAGAATTAGCATTCAAGTGTTGCTTAAATTTATCAGCAAGAGTCAAATCATTTGCCTTGGAGAAGTTTGACTCCACGTCCAACAAAGATAGTAGCCCTAAAGGTCTCTGCACACAACACAGAAAAGAGTGGCATTAACTATAAAGGCAAATACTTTGGTAATTTGATGAGAAACAAATAAAGAGAGAAGAGAAGATTAATAGCACCAAACTCAGACAAGTTACTTTTATAGCTATCATGCAATGTAAAATTCTTCCATGATATAGTAAAGCATTTAAATTAAGGTAAACTAAATTTATGAAGAACGCCCATACTTTAATTGTCACAAATTTTACAAGTAGAAGTGTACTACAGTGGAGAAGAATCTAATTAACTCCTGATTGAAAATTAGCAAGTCAATGATGTAGAAGGCTTTAATCAATGAAATACCTTCTCAAAGAGATTCAAGCACTCTTGGTTGTCTTCAAAATCCACTTTAGTCCAATCAATCCCATCCAGTTCATACTCCTGCAGTAGAAGGAATAAACAGTCACATTACTATTCATGCGTTTAATCATAACATCTAGTTTGACAAGATCATTTTAATGAAGATTCTTTATAAGCTGCTTTGACACCAAGCGATCCTAAAGCTACATTACATTTGAGATGCTCACCTCCTGCTCAAGCTTAAATAAATGCCGGTTGAAATGTTGTTGCAGCCTCTCATTTGCATAATTAATGCACATTTGTTCAAAGCTGTTCTTCTGAAAAAAATAAAAATAAAAAAAGAAGGCGGCATTATGATCATTACTGAATATACAGATCTTATTAAAAATATCACCAAAAATGAAATAAATGTCTATACCTGAAATGACTCAAACCCGTAAATATCAAGTATACTGATGGATCTCCCAGAACGGCATTTTCCCACTGCAAGTGACTTGTTAATTTGTTCTACAAGCCAGTCAAACAAGCTCGCATAGATAAATTTTGCCCATGCATCCCTTGCATCAATTGCCTGAATAAATAGAGAGGGGAAAAAAACCTTCAACTTACATTAAAAAAGTGCATTTAAAAGATGTCAGCCAGGACTCGAGGATGAAGAGATAAATTGTTGCGCAACTTAACAAACCTGTTGCAATGTCAATCTTTTGTCAATACTAGCATTGGCACCATGGATTTCATGGACGGATAAAGCTAGCATCAGATCCTGGGAACTACAACCCATCAGCATGGCAGCATTAGTTAAAGCTGCCAAAGGGAAATATGAAGAGAAGTTACTTATATGTAGACAACTATTCACATCCTCAAGTGTAAGTTTGAAAATAATATATGTTTGACTTCACAGAACAAACACACACTAAGACAGAAGATAGTTATTTCAAGGAACGACAAATGGACCTTAACAACAAAACTTCTGACAACAATGGGAAAGACGCAATTTTAAAGGTCTGTTTAAATAAAGAAGTTAAAATGCAGTGCTTTCAAATGCCATTATCTGTAAACTGTAGTTTGGATAACCACATTTAGATTGACTGAAGGAAGCTACCATCAAATCAAACCATAACGCAAAGCCCCATGGCTTAAGACTTCCATTGACACATCAAACCTATTACTTCCACATATATGTGCCCAACATTCTAGCACTATTTGACAATATCACTATGCAGTAATAGACCTCAAAATGTCATTATAGTGATCCAGTTTAATACCAAAGTAAAAAACCTTGGTTGTTACAACTTTCACCAAAAATTCAAGGCTGGCAATGCAACTGCCTTAGAACCAGCATCAGGTGCAAAATACCTATGGAAAGATCACCAAGGACATCACATATATCTTACCTTCATCAGCCAACACTTCCACATGATTTTCATTCTCAGTTGCTTGAAATGATATGTTTCCCAGCCATAATACTGCAGCCAGCATTGAAAAAACATGTTCTTGATCTTTCTTAGAAACTCGAACAATGTCTAGTGCCTTCCTGGGAAAATGCAAAAACAATAAAATAAGGGCAAAAGTGATAAGGTACATTGACTGAATCAATGGTAATAGTAACAACTATCACTTTAGTTACCATGAGCATATGAAACTTCTCTGCATCATCTACACCATCAATTGCCAAGCAATTACTCTGATTAAGATACTTGTACTCACTAGCCCTTTTAAGTTTTAGCTTCTCTGCAACCAAAAACATAGAATGATTCCCAGTAAATGTGAATCAAACTGACATGTATAGACAAAGTTCACAGTAGAATGGACAGCATACTGTTGAAGGTTCCAATTTATTAGAAAACAAAAATGGAAATGGTTGTCATAAAACTTGTATAGTATATGACCCCTTTTGAAAGGTTTCCATGCCAGCTTTTGAAACACAAGCGAGGGCCATTATCAATCACTGATCACTGCTAAACTACTGTATAAACCAAGTTCTAAAAAACAATCAAGAAGACTGGAACAAGTCAACTCAATACTTCTAATACATGGCTCAATTGCCCGAGGGCGAGGGGACAAATTTACTTGTACCAAAAGTAAGCTCTATTGGTTCAGGTCTAGCTAATTTGTTAAATCACATAGAACTTTCACCCTAGGGGACATACTGACTTGTCCCAAAAATGAAATAACGTCTATTGGTTCAGGTCTAGCTAATTTTTCTAATCACATATAACTCCTGTAGTCTAACTTCCTGTAATATTTGATGAGGAAAATTAGTGATTATAGTGGGTCCAAAACATTATTTTTTTTAATTTTTAATTTTTTTTATTTTCTTATAAAAAGAATTGAACCTAAGATCTACTCTTCACTTGATCTCACTTCATGTACTTATGCTAAGGCAACAAAATTACCAGCAATATAGAGACTCCCAAACTTATGATGTGACAATTTCCTAATCACAAGAAGTCTAAGGATCCAATGAAAAGCACATGAATTTAGAAAAAGGTTCAGAGGTTTGGCTGAGGTCTGCTATTTTGCCACAACGCACCCATATGGTGAAAAACACAACAAGAATTGATGATTAGAAAATAACTTCCCTACCTTTAAGCATTGATGGAGCGCCAGCACAGAGTTGATAAAAGATATGGTACGACCTCTCACCATCTTCCAATCGAGCGACTCTTGACTGCTCAAAGGAGACATTATAATTTCAGATAAGGCACATTGAGATTACTTAAGTTCATATGGAGAAACTAATTACCTTATCCAAGAAAACTGTTCACAATCATTAAAGGCGCATCGGTGTTGACATGTACATGCGTTGGTAAAAACAAATCAGTTACTATGATTGAATTGATAGTCACGTAATAGTATACGGAAACAGCAATTTATTCAATTTAAACAGCTTACATGTTTCGATTTCGGCACCACATATTTTTCCCAGTGTGCTAAAATGAATTTCAATCAACTTCCCCTGCAGCAAATTAGAAATAATGTTACCGAAACTGAATATCCTTCAGACCTCATTTATGAAATGGGAGAAAAGAGACCAGCTACCATTGAGAAAATAAATGACCAACTCCAAACAATAAAGTTCAATAACAAGAAAAACGTAGGACCACTGCCTGGAAACAGAAAAGAAAGAAAGGAACTCACAAATCGGCTAGCATTGTCATTTCTGGATGTTTTGGCATTTCCAAACGCCTCCAGTATACAGCTGGTCTGAAGGATTGCATGCTCTATGCCACAACTGCCACCACCAAGAGCAGCCAAGTATTGCATTGCAATTTTTGCTGTCTCAGTTTTCCCAGCTCCGCTTTCCCCACTGTAAGAGAAAATTTATTGACTCTTTACTTAAGACTACATTGTGATTTTAATCGAACTATAATAATGATCTTCATGATCTCATACAGGATAACACTGTACACAAACCATAACCACAGACAAGCTTCTATTAAAAGAAAAACTAGAACTGAAAAGACTCTAACCTTATGATTATGGACTGATTTACATCATCTGCAAAATATTACAGCCAGGAAAAGGGTAAACACCAGTTACAGACACAAGTTAAACAATGCCACCAGAGAAGGAAACTTTCAACACAATGGAAAATATATAAATAAAATTTGTCATGCACCTCTTATCATCTCATTATAAGCACTATCTGCTATGGCATAAACATGAGGTATGTCTGCTAGTTTCTGCCTGTAAGCTGTGACAAAATCATCTCCATAAATTTGGACATCTTTGAAAGGATTGATTGCAATCAAAACTGGCCCTGCTTTGCTCTACAGAAAGAAAACATGAGAACTGTAAAAGGAGAGACATAAATCTGACTGGAAAGCACAAGCAACAAGCAAATTTGATACTTACATAAATCACGTCCTGAGAATATCTACTTTGAAGATTGTAAAGAACAGAAGGCTCATTCAAATAACTAAGCTGCATAAGATCATCCACGCCTTCCAGAACATCTGGGTTTGCAGGTAGGAGCTCAACTCTGCACACCTTGATTACCTACAGTAACAGAACAAGGGCATACACAACAGTTGTAAAATAAAAAATAAAAAAGTGCCAACAGTTTTACAAGAAGCTTATAAAAGTCAATACGGATTTGGGGTGAGGCCAAAAACTGATGAACTTACATTTCCATCAGAAAGTGAAACAATTGCCTCATCCCCTGAAGTTGACTGTATTGTTCCTAACTCCCACAGCCCACTGCGTAGCCGACACCAAACATGAAGTTTCTGAAACAAAATACATGCAACATAAATTCAAGTGTCGCATATAAAATTCCTAAGTTTAAAGAACAAATTACAAAACTTCCACAGATCATATCATACAAAAATTATATTTTCTTAGGGACGAATAAATTGAATGCAGATTTAAAGCGTCAAATGGATCATACAGTTGGTCGTGAACCTTCGACCTCCGATATTACAGTATAGATGTTCATCATGACTAAAATTCAAATTCTCGTGAATCATCGCAATCAAATAAGACAAAACTAAATAGCTTCAAGACCCAAAACATATCTAAGAGTAAAGAAACATATCTAGCACTGGAAAGTTCAGTCAAGACACAAAGGTAATATCTTAGAGTAAAGAAACATAAAAACAAAACTAGATCAGTGAATGAACTGTCACCCTCCAAAATTACCTTATTGATGAAATAACCAATGTTGTCATCCCAATCCGACTTTCCAATCTTCTCTGGCCGAATTTGACACTCCTCCGGTGCTCCATCGTACGGAGACTCAACATTCTGATCTTTATCCATCCTCTTGACACCAAAATGACCTGCCTTGAACCCTGAATCTCTCTCTTTCCTCTTGTTCAGACTAGACAAACACTCTGGCGACCCCTCTGCGTCTTCGACCTTGAAGTTGTTGGGCAAAGACCGGCGCGCTGACGGCAGCCGTGCCTTGGAAGTGGGCCGAGCTGGCAATGCCGGCGGCAATTCCTTCGGCTTCTCGCCCTCATCTCTTCGCCGAAGCGAATCCAACATTTCCTCTAACGAGCTCCTCGCTATCAACGACGGAGACGCCGATACCATCATTTTCAAAACAAAAAGCTAGGGATTCAGTCTATGCAGACCCACCCTCTCCCCCAAATTCACCGAAATTCACACCTCAAATTCTCAATTCAACCTCTCAGACTTGGACTCCGAGCCAATTCAAAACCAGCATTGCATTGCGAAAAACAAAAGACAAAGAACCCAAAAACCCTAAGATCGAAGTGTCCGAAAATCCCGGTCCAATTCTTCAAAATCTATCATGGAACTGAAAGGTGAAAACCCAAAAACAAACGAAAGCGAAAGCTGAATTGGGAATCGTACGGACGGCGAGCTAAGGATAAGAAATGCGCTCTCTTTTTCTTGTTACGGGGAAAAGCAAATCGAGAAGGAAAAAAAAACAACTCCCAAAACTGGGTTTGCTAAATCGAGGGGTTTACGATTGGGGATTCTGATACTGAAAGCGTGAGTTACGAGGTTTTGGTAGAGATATGATGGAGAAGAAGAAGAAGGAGGAGGAGGAGGAGTATAAATTGGAGGTTACGTTTGTTGAGGAAACAAACCTCTTTTCGAAAAAGAGAAGGTAGGGAGAGAGAGGAAGACGAAGAATTGGAAAATAAAGAAGGAAACGAAAAGCTGTTCTTGTATGTTTTCTGAAACAGAAGAAGGCTGTTTCGGTTGAGTTTGTTTTTTCATTTCTCTGTTTTCAAAAGCACGAATTGGAACCACCTGGAGTTGGAGCGTGGGAAGATATATAAAATAATATATAAATAAATAAATAATAAAACAAATTTATGAATATAATTTATGATAAATATATTTGTTGACATGTTGTTGCTTTAAAGCATTGTTTTCTTTTCTGTTTTTTTTTCTTTTTTCTCTTGCTTGAATTTAAATTTTTTCTGTTTTCAGAGAGCCGTTTGGATCCGATAAGGATTAAAAAATTTATATTAAAAAAATACCAACTTTTGAAATCAATGGGGCCTACTAACCTTTTAGGTGTGACTAGCTACAGTATAGTTGTTAGTTAACGGGGTTTTGGATTTGGACGGGGATTTTCAGGAAATTACAATAATAGCATCCCATATTTGGGTTGGTCAGTTCTTTTTCGTTACCTAAATTCTTTTGGATTGGGAGTGGTCAATTTTCTATTTACGCACGATTTGCTTATCACCCCCAACAAACTTGAAAATGTCAATATTACCATTTATTTATTTAAATTTCTATATTTTATAAATACTTCCTTACAATGGTTGACTCCTTTTTTCTACTTTTTATATTTATTTAGAAGTTTTAAGGAAAAAATTAATAGGTATTTAGGTAAAATTAGAAATTTCTAGATTTTTTTTCTCTTTTCGAGTAACTGAGTAACTTCATCAAAAGAAAATACATCGGTTACTAAGGAGATAGACATTTCTTAAAACAGTATGTTATAAGTAAGCTCATTGTAAATCGAAGCATTTATTTGAATTCTTAGGTTAAATTCCTTATGTAAACTTTTAGCCTTCTAGAGTTACTAGTGATTTTGGAAATTTGGATGAACCTTTTTATAAAATTTCTTTAGGGAGCTAAGTATAATTTGAGGTGAAAAACATATTAGGACAAAGTAGTAGGTGAAATACTATTTTGCACATGTATTAGGTGAATGACTCAAAACCCTAAGTATAATATTAATTAATACACTGCCATTTGTTTTTAATAAACAAATGCACTCTCAATTTCTTTTTGGGTAAAATAGACAGTCAACATACTCAAATCAGGACATTTTCAAATCTAATTGGACCACACTTCACAAACTTTAGCAAATAATTCAAAAATATATGTATATAAACTAGAATAATGGTGGACCAGATAGCAAAACTTCATTCTGGTCCCCCAACAATAATAAGCATAATGCATATCCTTTCCTTTAAGTATGAGCCATCAAAATACTCTTTCCATTTTCAAACAAAAAAAAAAGTACTCTTTGCATTATTAGACAATGGACAAGATGAAAATATTTTTGTTACTTAATCCATTGTTTGTATATACTTGCTTAGAATATTTAGTAAATCACTTCCAAAGTAACCGAAGAAATCTTTCACTTAAATAAATACCGAAACAAGCAAAAGGTTCATATTTTGGTTCACATATCAAAATCAAAGTAACCTTTTCTTAGCTAAAGTAACGGAAGAAATCTTTTAATTTAAGTAGCACCAAAAGAAGCAAAAAGTTCCATCTTAATTCATAGATCACATCACCGTTAATAATTTAATTTTCTTTTATCGTTCAATATTTATAGTAAACAAATTTGTAGCTTAAGTAGTTAAAAGTACTTATCCATGTGTCTGAATTCTAAGTTTAATTTCCTTCTCGTCTAGATATCACTCGTGTACCTTAGCTTTTATCGTTATTTGGAAAAAGAAAAAAGTTAACCAACCATCATAAAAATCCGAAAGGACTGCTATCTAGTGAATTTAGATTCTGTATTTAAAGTTTTCACATGAAAGAATAAGATGAGTGATTATCCACAAAAGGGTAGATGAGTAATTTGAAGGTAGCAAGTCAGACATGAATGAATTCATAATTTAAATGGAGGAGAAGAGAACTAATCATAACGGTAACGTGGCCCGCGCTAATTAGGGCAGAAAGCGGCAAAAGGAAACTTGATAAAAGTCAATAAATAAACAAGTTGCAACAACTGTCTGTGGCCCAACAAACAAACTCCACCTTACCCCTCGGGGATTTTGGAACTTAATGCTCGTTGCTTTCCCTTTTTAAATTGCCAAATCCTTTTCCTATATCATGTTGTTGCTACATCAATCTAATTTGTGACCCCATTTGGTTGAATTCAGAGTCATGCTATTAGTTTGAATTGTGAGAGTCTTGGTATTAGGTTGAAGAGCTACAAGTAATCTAACGTTCTAATATTCCTTTTTTCAACCAAACATGAAGAGTGAAGAGTAGAATTTAAGATATTTTTCAATATTGAAAAAGAAATTTCATTATATAAGAGTTAGTTGATAATTATGTAATAACGTTGGGCAAAACAAAAACATGTGAAACGAATCCTAAAAACTCAGGTGTTTGATGTATACATTTGTCCGAGAGTTTTCTTAACAAAAAATTAAGACATTTGATGTATACATTTTTATCCGCATGTTTATATATATTTATCTTTCTATGTTAGTGACATTGGTTAATAGAAAAACTATTTATACTCATAAATAATGTAGTAGTTCAATACTAAACTATCACAAAATTGTTTATAATAAATATATATAAAAACTATAATAAAATTGGAGTGCCTTTTTAAAATTAAAAAAAAATTGTATTGTGCTAGTGTATTTATTTTATTCATGTACATATAATGCAGATATTATTGACACTCTAGAAATGTCATTATGCACTCCCTTATATACAATTCTCTCCTTTGTTTCATTTATAAGGAATAAGGATATGATAATTTTTTTGATTACCAATAACATGTATGTTAAATTTACCATTATTTAATAGAAACCTAATAGTCATTATAAATTTTTTTAAAAAAAATGGCAACAATCATCATTATTTGGTGATATTTGGTGACTAATATGGGGTACCACTTTTTTTTTGTAGTGCGTATAAAGTTGACAGTCATAAGATTTGTGCAAGTAAACATATTCTAAACTAAACTATGTGATCACCATTAAATGAGAGAGAGAGAGAGAGAGAGAGTAGTGTTCACCCAAATTTTTACATGTTGATCGCATCAACGGCAAAGTTCCAAAATAAGAAACATATAGTGTTATCTTTCAACTTAATTAGCTATTTTGTTCAAAAAAGAGAAAAGAAAAAAAAGCTATTTCGTATTTGTTCTAATCATTGTTTGCACTGGCCTTACATATATAGATCATGCTTGCCACAATCATGCAGATAAGTGGTTTTTGCAAAACCCAATTGATTATAGAAGACTCAAGACTCTGTCTTTCTCTTCAAATGAGGCAAAATAGTTATCCTGCTGGAAACACAACAAAAGCCACCACGTCCACGTTCATTAATTTTAAAAAATAAAAAATAAAAAATAAAAAAGAAGAATAGTTATCGTATATTCTTAAAAAGTTTTGGATACATTCAAATAAGGCTAATAAGGCTAACGATCTTTGATTTCCATGAAATTTAACATGGATGATCTTTGAATACAAACCTAAAAATTAAACGGTTATGATTATAAATTTGTATTGTGGAGTAAGTCTAAATGAGTGATTTGTATCTATTAACTTATTAATTGATTAGCGCTTGAGCATTGGTAGTGTCATGAAAACATTTCCTACACTTGAGTACTCTTTCTTTTGCACAGACAATTCGGCATAACGGTATATGCATATTGGCTTTTTATGGCGAATGACATCTCTAATTTTATCTGCAAAGCTGAAGATGAAGAGGAAAAAATCTCGAAATCCTAATTTGGTTTAACATGAGCCTCATGATAGATTAAGCCAGGATGCATGTAAAGTGCTAAGTTTGATTTACCACTGGACCAACAACAACTCATACAAATTAATTATAATTAACAAAATCCCAAAGATAAAATAAAACCTGCCAACTTGCTTAATTTGATGATAGTGTTTCCCAAAGGGAACCAATGGCATTGCTCCCAAAAGTTTGTCTGGGATATGATAATTAGCTCACCTAACAAATTCCAAAAGAAAATTTCAATTCCAAATTTATATATTTCCCTTTTAGCAGCAACCCAAATAATTATTGCATGCACCAATTCCACCTATTTTAATGTTTTAATTTTATACTAAGCCAATGCCCTTTTGTGCATGTCAAGCACCTAAAAGCTTTAAAAGCACTTGAAAGTTGGTATTGACAAGTAATTCAGCCTCTAAAAGTCTAAACTCACTATATGGAATTTAAAAAGTTTAGGGCCATCATTTTCTTAAAAAAATTAGCATCATTTCTCGATTTATGCTTGTCATCCTAGCGCGGGACCATATTAGTCTTCTCTGTATAGTTCTGTTTTTATTGGATATGCTAAAGGGTCATTAGGGCCATCATTTGCTTGAGTGATGTTTGCAAATTGTAAGTGAGAAATTTGAGTGATTTTTTTTTTTCTTCAATAAAAAAAGTTGAAGGGGAAGAAGAAAGAAAAAGAATGGAGTAGGCAAATACTTTTACATTCAGAAGCATGTGTCAATGTCACTGGTGGCTAACCCTACCTTCTTTATGCTGTCATGTGGCAAAGGATTGAGATGACACTTTAATCATTATTGGTGAAGGTAAAGTTTTTCTGACAACAACTGAGGTGTCTGGTGAGATGGAATGTTTTCTATTTGGTCTCAAAAGGGTCGCCAACTTGGTATACTTAATTCTTCACAGCAGCTTTGGTTTCTTCTTCTGCCATCCTGCTTGAGTAGATTCTAAGGTAAAGGACATTGGTACAAAAACTCATACACCCATACTTAATCATTCAGCATTCTTTCACACATTAAATTCAGCAATTTTGTGTGTGAATCCAAAGTCCTTTTTCTCTCTAATTAAAAGTTCTCATGCATCCGAAATTCTAGATTCAATTCCTTCTTCTCTCCTAATATCATTTTTATGAAAAAGAAAAAAAAATTCCCTATACGTATTTAATGAAAACAAAAAGAAAGACACGAGAGTTTAATTATGTTCAATGTGGATTAGATTAGGTTCATACTAGTATGTGGTCTGATAAAGGTAGGGAAACAAATACTGGCTGGTTGTTGCTGTTGCTGTTGCTGGTTTGCTGCTGTTTAGAGCCTTAGAGTTGTGTCTAAGTTGTTGGTTGTTTGTTGTGTTCTTGTTGACCATCTTGGGCTTGTCCTTTGGTTCTTAATTTGATAAATTTGAATTCCCAAAAACAAGAAATAAAAATAAATAAAAGCATCTCTAAGGGAGATGTCAAATATCAAACATCAAATTTAAATTTGATGGCTGATGTGGCAATTTGACATCTTACACAGCTTTACACTCCATCCGATATGTCAAATTAAATTATTATTTTATTACATTTTAGTGTTGATTTATTTTTAATTAAAAAAATAAAATAAAATAAAATTCATTTCACATCTTTCTTTTGAAATGTCAAAAATAACATCTCAACCTTCAGCCTTCATTCCACATCAGCTTTGACACATCGGTTGAAGTGATGTGAGAAGTTATTTCTAGCCATTAAATGTTTATGTGGCACTTTTAACACATCGGTTGGAGATACTCTTAGTGATTAAGAGACAATTGGACCCAATTCCTCACATTGTAAACCAACAACTAGATGCTTATATGTACACATCATTAATATTGCTGCCCAAAACAAGGAGGATAGTGTTCCAAGTAACAAATCCTGACCCATTTGATAGCTAATAGCTTCTTGGGGCCATTAAGAATTTAGCAGTTAATTGCCAAAAACCAAAAAACCAAACCTGTCATGCTGTATACTATATCAGATTCAATAATTATGTCTACTAATTTACATATCATATGACCTAGCAAATTATCCATCCTAAAAATCTTATTAGCTTGCCACTCACACTAAAATATATATGTGTGTTGCAGAGCCATATGTGGTGGGGAAGAAAACATGAATTAAAGACTGATACTAAGATTGCTTAGGACAACAAGCATGCAGAAGAAAGTGCTTGTCATGTTGGGTTGTCACGTGTTGTGTTAGGTAGTTTTATTTCATGCTTATTTCAAGTAGTAGTTACTCTAAAACCTAAATTTTCAACTATTTGTAACATATGTAACCAACTAGCCTTTGTTTTAGTGGTATTTGTCTCCAGTTAGTTGGAGGAGGTCTCATGTTCGACTCACATGGATTGGTAATGACAAAATATATTTATAATGAGTTCGATACCTAGTTGTGGTTTGTTGTGGATGTATTGACCAATTATAAAAGTATCTTATAAATATATTCTTATCCTTTGTAAAATAAACATGGGTACAATTTTTGTATTTTTTTTTGGGAGCTACAAGTCATGCTTTTCCACCACAATGGACAGCACTTGTAGCTATAGACATCTATACAGAATCTCACAGAATCGTAATGGTGCTATCAAAAGAAAAAAAAAATTGTCATCTGGTTTATGAGGAAAAATGGGTATGGGCCAAGTTCAAGCAAATGCTAATGGGTGACTAAAATGGGTATAGACATCTATACATAACCTCCTGCAATCTGCTCAATTTTTTTTTTTTTAATAATTCAAGAGGTAGTCTAAATTACAAGGAGGTGGAGATTTCTCACACACACAGACACTACCAAGGTGTCTTATGAATTCGAACATGAGACCACTAATTTGCAAATCAAGGACCACTAGGCTAGACCCAGTTAGCTTCTGCCCAAAAAATTGACTTCATTTCTTTCCAGGCTTTTGATCCCTTACCTCCTTTAAACTAGAACAAAATAAAGGAAAATAAAGACCTACAAAAAAAACCCCGTAAAGCTGGCTATACTATTAAAATTTTTTAAAAAATTATAAAGTATCGCAGATGCACAGCGGCAATACTATTTATATATATATATATATATATATAAAAGAGGGCCCCTGAGCGATTACCTGCCACGTGTCAAAAAAAGCCTAGTTAAAAAAAAACAAATTAAAAACACCGAATATAGCCGCACGGCTGTACTATTAAAAAAAAAGGACCCGCTAGCGATTAGGGGCCACGTGTCAAAAATAAGTATAGCCTTTGGCTATACTCTTTTAAAAAAAATCATGGTATATCCGCGGCTTTACTATTTAAATACATTATATTTAAAAGGTATAACCTCATGACTATATTATTTAATTAAAAAAATTCAGAAAAAAGGACCCTCCTAGTTGCAATAGTTTGCACTTTATAGATATTAATTTGCTAGTTTCAACATATCCAAAGCATATATTAATCGGCTACTATATAAGATTTTAATATAATTTTTATAACATATGTTATTCTTATTCAATAATATGTGAGAATTATTTGTATAATATGTGAATTTTATGTGCCTTACTCAAAATTTTGTAAAAAATACATGTATTAAACATTAGAAATACATACGTATATGCACAATACGACTATTGTACGTTTGCTTTTTAAAAAATGTAAGACGTGTATAGAATATGAATGTATTATTGAAAAACACATACGTACGTGTATAATAGAGTATTAAACGTGAAAGTGCTAAATTCTTTATATGGGTAATAATTCTGGATAAGTAAAAAATTAAAAGGGAATAATAGAGACTCGGGTAATGGCCTAATAGTAATGAATAATTACTCTTATCGATAAACGAAAATCATCAAAAAATTTCAAAAGAAAAAAAGGATCCCAATATATATATATATATATATATATATAGTATAGCCGCTCGGATATACGATTTATTAAAGACAATTAAAAAATAGTGAAGCCGCCTGGCTAGACTTTAAAAAAAAAGAAGAAAAAAAATCAATGCGCAACTATATTATTTATTGAAAAATAATAATAACAGAGCAGCCGCACAACACCTAGGTGCCCACGTGTAAAATGGTATAGTTGTTTGGATATATTATTTTTTTATATATAAAAAGAGGACCCTCCAGCGATTATGCGCCACGATTCAAAACAAGTATATTTAAAAAAATAAATATAAACACAGGAGTATAGCCGTGCGGCTGTACTTAAAAAAAAATAGGACATCCTAGCGATTAGGTGCCACGTGTCAAAAATAAGTATAATCGCCTAACTATACTATTTTTTTTTTTTTTTATTTATAACAAAATCGTAGTATAAGCTTTGACTTCAATTCTTTCCTAGCTCAAATATCTCGTAGACACTAATCAAAAAAGTAGATGCATAAAACAAAAAGTAAATAACACTAGAGGCCAATGGGATATAGTCTAGTTAAAAAAGGCCTTGATTTATAAATTAATGGTCTCAAGTTCGAACCTCCATGACATCTTGCAATGTGTGTAAGAAACCCCATCACCTTTGTAGTGGACTCTCTTGTAACCCCTCAAATAAAATCATCACTCTAAACTCATCATTATAGCCTTTCGGGTCTTGTAATAGTAAAGAACACAAGATTTGTTTGCACCCTTGACTCATCTCAACCCTTCTCAAAATGGCCCAACATAAGGCCATCTCCAACCTAAGGACCTAAACCAAAAATATTGTCCAAAAATCTCTCCAACCTAAGAAAATGAAGGCCCAAAATTTGGGAAAACCCAAATTTGGACCCAATATGGGTCCAAGTATTGCATGGACCTAACACTATTCAATGGAGCCCACTGCACATCTCAAACAGCCCATTGTGCAAAGATTCTGACGTGGGGCCCACCTCCAAATTTACAGCTTGCTTTTTGTCTTCTCTTTGTGCCACTTGTCACTATCCCATGGAGTTGCCATTAGAATCCAACGGTTTCAAATGTTGCTGTTTGTTTTTTTTTTTTGGGTATGTACATATAACTTAAATCAACGATGGGGATTAAATCTATTATATTTTAACGGTAAAAAAAAAAAGATCCAACGACTGAAATTTAACTCCAACGGTCAAAATAATATTTTAAATTAATCCAAATCAGATCCAATCCCAAATCTCACTCCAAACTCTATAAATACTCATCCATTTCTCAATTAATCTACCAAAAATATTTTTTCTATTTCTCAATTTATTTTTCCTTTGTCAATTTCATCAATCTCTTCCATTCTCATACTTTTGATATCATTTCAAGCACATCATCTTCTTCATTCTCATACTTTTGGAATAAAATTAAATTTATGGAATTTCAATTTTTTTAAGATCCAATTGTTCAAAAAATTAAAATGATGACGTTATTTAAAAAGATTAATGAAGAAAAGTTTTCCAAAAAAAAAAAAGACTTAAACAATTTAATAAAGTTGCGGACTTAAAATTTGAGTTCGGAAGGTTGGGAAAAAACGATTTGAGTTCGGGCAAAACCCGAATAGTTACTTTTTAGAGGGAAAAATTTGGGTTTAGCCCCTTATGGTTGGAGAAGGCCCAATATGGTTAAAGGTGGTCCAATTGAAATTCGGTTGGCCCGCTCAGCCAATTACCCACCTTTAAGCGGGTCCTCTGTGGTCTATGCGCTTGTGTGCTTAGCCTAGGGTTTATTACCTCAGAGGCTCAACCTTTCTAGGATTATTCGGCTCTCTCTCTCCAAAGCCATGGCGAAGAACAAGAACAAGAAGAAGAGAAACGATGCCGCTTCAATGGACATCACTGAAGAGCCCGTTTCAGATTTGCCTCAAGGTATTAAGTCTTGTTCTAATTTCATAAAATTCTATGGGGAATTTTGACCCTTTCTGTACATTGATTGTGCAGCAATGGACACCTCAGAGTCTGGGGCTCACAACCCAAGTGGTAGTGCTTCCAGTTTGTAAGTATCAATTATTACCAAGCACTCATTTTTATAAGGTTAATGGGTTTTTCTATTAGAGGAGTGATAATCAAGACCACAAATTTAAAATCTTAAACCTTAAACACACATTTAAACATGATTTTCTTCGACAGATTGATTTGTGGTCTTGATTTGTGTTAATTGGGCATTGTAGCTATTGCTAAAAGATTATGGGTGAGGCTGCTTTCTGGGTTCAATTCAAATAAACGAGTGCATATGTGGTGCTACAGGGTCTTTAATGTTTGTGGATGTTTACTAGTCCTCTTTTTGTTGTGTGAACATATAGGTTGTTTACTTGATAAGATATTGCAGAATTTCAAATTTTAAACAAAATCGATTTCATTCATAATTATCTTGGAATGTATTTTGTATTTACTATTCATTAGATAGATGTATCCAATTATATGCATATTGTGAGAATTTTCAAATTTCTATAAAAAGTCTCGGATGAATTTCATATGCATAAAAAATTTGCTGCATTTTTTAACGGTTCAACACCTTAAGTGGCGCAGATGGGTTCGGTTGTGTAAAGTTAACGTGTTAGGAAAATGGCTGTGTTAGATGGCCTGTGGTATTACCGCATGGCATGACAAACATTGCAAATCGTCGCTTTGATAGTCAACCTATGATGGTTTTCTAGTACCGAGTTCTTCGACAGAGGAGTATCTCTGCTACTCTCACTATGAAGTACTTTTTGCCTTGTGATCTAGCTTGGTTACTTCTTCATGTTTTGTTGTTGAGAAGGAACTACTTTAACATCACTCTGTTTTTGGGGGTCATTCGAGCATGGTTAGAATGGGTAATGAGGAGACTTGTTTTTGTAGCTTGTTGATACTGCTGTGTGACTGATCATGTCAAAAGTGTAGGAATAGGGTTATGATTTAAGGCATGAGAGGAGAGAAATTTGGGGAAGGGAAGGGTCAATGATGTGGCACGTGATTAGAATTTGATTAAAAATGTTTTTCCCGTGAAAATAGGGTCGAGGATTTTGCCCTTCTGATTAATATATTTCTCTTTCTTATGGACTAAGGGTGGCTAATGATGAATGAAGAAATTCTACCTCATCCCATTAACTTAGATGTTGTTTGTTTGTTTAATTTACCCATTTAATGCTTCTGTGATTGAAGTCATTGATTTGCCTTTCCTGATTTCATTTCATTTCCAGCTCCTTTGTTTATTGCATCTGTCTGTTCTCTGTTTTTCTTGTTTACAGCTCTTCTAATTGTGAAAATTTTCCTTTAACAGAAAGATAAAGGGAAGGCAAATGAAGAGATCAAAAAATGCCCGAAAGAAAAAAGCCATAGTAAGGGCTATATCGAAAAAAGAGCAGGCTGTTGAAAAAACTAAGAAGCATGAAAGCAAAACCTTGAGAACCCAATCTGCAAAGCTGCTATATGATTGAGGATTCTCGTCAGCTATACTTGTAAAAGGAAAAGCCATACTTTTTTGTGATTCTTGTATCAGTTTCATTATAAGTTTCTTTCTCAGATTGCAATTTTGATAATGAATGTAATTAGTTGAATTTTTTTGACCCTTTGACTATTTGAACATTGTCTATGGATTAAGAAACTAATAAATTACTCTTATCTCCTCTCCATGAACGTAGGCATAAAGGCTGAACCAGGTTAAATCTCATGTGTTCTTGGTTGGTTTGGTGAAGACTGCCAGTTTCGACCTGTCCAACGAGGTCTGGTCCAGGAAAAGGGCTTTCACTTGCCGACTAGTGATCTCATGTTCCAAACTCTCATGGCACTTTGACTATGTGTGAGAACACCCCACCCCCACCTCCTCCCCCCCAATATCGTTTTCAAATTATTTAAATGTGGTTCTTTTGTCACGTGGGTCGTTTATTCTTCCGCCTTTGGCCTACATAGCTTGGGCGAGTCCCAATTCTTTAGTGACGTATCGACACGTGGGTGGCCTACATGACATTTGGCAAATATTTGAAGTCATGCTGCCTAATTCATATAAAAATTCCACCCTCAATTTGGCAGTCCTCATGGGGATTACATACCTTATGGAGAAATGGCAAGCAATAAGATGAATATTAATAGAATTTATATTGTCTATCTTCGTTGGTAGCCAATATAACAATTCTTTGATCACGTGTCAACACGTGGGCCTACACGTACACATTTAGAAAAGATTTATAGTCATATTGGCTGGTTCATGTAAAAATTTCCCCCAACTTAACTGGTATGTGTAGTATTATTATCGCAAAAATATGTAGTATTACTATCGCAAAAGTAAATAATGAGGACGAGATATCCTACCAGATGCAATAACAAAGAGTGCAGCCAGAAAAGCCATTTTTTAATATACAAACTTGTCCATGTATTTTTTAGTCAACAATTAGATAGCAAGACATGAATGTATAATGTTGGTAATGACGTTTGTTGTTTGTTGCACTAAGTAGTAAGTACTTGCTTTGAATCTCACATGGTATATATTTATGTAGGTGAAGCAATTAGCTAAAGATGGTAACAAATTTAAGCAAGTAAAAAATGCATTTTTTTTTGGGTAAGAAAGCCAAAAATGCATTACACAACTCAAATTATTTACAATTGTCTCACATGGACTGGATTGAAAAATATTTTTGTTCGTGGGGTTTGTCACCTATAATTGGGCCAAGCTTAAGCCCACATAGAAGTCACAAATGGGAGAGGCCCAAAGTCTTTGCCTATTTTCACTTTCACTTTTTCAAAAGGCCCTAATGCCTATTGTTACATGTGTAATCAGCCTGATTGATTCATGTTTCAAAGTGCCTTATGAGTTTTAATGAAAGATTAAAACGAATTACTAAGATAAATTTCAAGTAATTTCAATTATTGTTTGTATTCAAAATAAATAAATTAATGCATGGCGTTTGTAGCTCAAATGGTTAAGAGCATTTACCGTTGCACCTTAGGTTCGATCTCCCTATCTCATATATCACTCTTATCATAAAAAATAAATTAATAAGATAAATATAGCAGCTATATTTGTATTAATTCATCATCATCCCTGTAAACTATGGTTTACAATTTTATTGAGCAAACTAGGCAACAACACCATGTCATGTGTGCTTGAAATTAATTAACTTCAATTTATGGCTGTGGTGGAAAGGGGAGGAGGAATGGTGTGATGCGCCTCTACTTTCTGGTTCGCACAGCAAAAATTCGCACATTTTGGATCATAGGGGCAAGCAGGATCTACGACTTCGACATTTCTTGCTTCAGCACATAGCTCCAAACCTACCAACAATTAATTATTTGTTTACTTATATAATGAGTAGAATATTGTGATATTAGTTGATATTGAATCTTGGGAGTTGTCCAAATTTAACTTAATTTAAGACACCAAGCATGGCGAAACGAGAATGAGAGATTTTACCAGATGCAATGACCATGAGCACAACTAGAAGAGCCAATTTTGATGAAGATTTGTCCATGTCTTTTTGATTTAGCAATTAGAAGGCAAGAGTGTATAAGATACGTATATAGTATATAGGAAATTGACTGATGCGCTCAAGTACTTGAAGTTCCTGTAGTGATAGGATATTTATATAGGTGAAGCAATTAGTTAAAAAGCTAAGAAATTAGGTAAACTAGAGAGGATAGGGTTGGGAAATGGGTTAGAATTTGATTAGGCAAAGGGCTCGACTGCCTTATGGAATAACAAAAAAAAGAAGGTAAGAAATCTAAAACACATAGAAAAATGTATCTTGTCTCTTTTGTTGAGTAAGCGAAAAAATAAATTTTGGTGGATTGTATTTTATGAATTTCTAAAAGAGTTATGATTTAGATAAGAGTTTGATTTCCTCCCATTGTAACAATAAGAAATTTAATATGGAGAAAAATTCATGTTTTCCCTTTGGGTAAGTACAAAAAATGCATATTCTTGGATTGTGTTGTATGGATTGCTAAATGAATTAGCTAAAAAGGTAAGAAATTTAAACCTCGAGGTCAAACCAAGTGGTGAAGGTAGGTGGCGATATGTGTTAGATCAAACGTTTGATTTCCTCCCATTGTAACAATAAATTTAATATAGAGAAAATTTCATGTTTTCTCTTTTGCTAAGTAAGCAAAAAATGCATCTTGTTGGATTGTGTTGCTAATGGAATATCTAAAGGGGTAAGTGTTCACCCATTTTGATTTAGTTCCTATGGTGGTAGGGGAAAATTCCCAATTGGCTTGAGGACCATTTATGGCAACAAGTCTACTTTCTTTCGTGTTGTGAGCGTGCCACTGTTAGCGATTAAACCCAAACAGGCTTAGAAAAAATAAATATCTTGTGCCTCAATTTGTTGACTTCAAACAAGTGATTGTGAATTTGGGTGAGGAATATCTCCCAAGTAAGTTCTTCTCTTGCCTCAGACGGATGAAGACTTTGTAATTTTTCACAGTAAAAACTATTAGTTTTAACCAAAAAAAAAAAAAAAAAAAGAATGCTGCAAATGAACTAAACTTAATTGAAAGAAAACTGTTTATTACACAATTTAAACAAAAGGGGTGCCATGTCTGGAAGAACATCAGAACATTGGACTTCGATTTTTGCTTCAATTGTTTGTCTGTAACTTTAGGTCGGATGTATCTGTGCTGGAATTGCACGTCAGCACCTTCAACTGATAGGGTTCAGCTGAAAATTGATACAAATGTTGAGATTGGCAGAGCTTTATTCAAGTTTAGCAAGGGAAAGGCTTGCCAGATGGCCAGAAGAGATTTCTCCAATATGGACTTGATTGACAATTGCTGGCCTGAAACTGCACTTCAATACTTATTCTGCTTGATTATGAATCATCCAAGAGCTATTTTGGCAACTATGAGAGATCATGACATCTCTATAAATTTGTTGAGGTTTTCATATTATGAAAAACCTGAAGTTTGCTTGATTCACCTGTGTTGAACCAAATTTGTAACGAGCAAATCCCGTTCCCATTATGAATTGCCTCTCCGAGTTGAGCTAGAGTCAGAAGTCCGATTTTGGTTGTTTTTTCAGAGGTTGGATGGCTTTTGCAGACCAAAGAACTTGGTTGTTTCAAAGTTTGAAAGCTTTTGAGATCGCATGATCTTGCTTGATTTTGTTAGTATGTCTTGAGAGTTTTTGTGTTGATTGAATTTTTTGCTTTCTTCTATCCTGTTCACATCTTCTCATGTTTATAGACAATCTGCATGAGTGATTATTCCTTAATATCTGGAGCACATATTGTTGAGATGATCCTCTGCTCCAGTGCCGAAAAATGGTGGTGGTTAGTCTGACAAGAAAAGTCCCCATCAAGAGTCAGTTTCCAAGATTGATCAGTTTTGACTTTTTAACAACCAAATCTCTTATTTCTTGTTTATCTCTTCTAATCCAAGCCTGCATTGACAAAAAACCTTCACGGGAATGAGGGGGAAACTTGGCCCTCTTTTCTGGCATTAAATGGTTATGGGGAATGGTTTTCCGATTTAACCTTTCTACCAACTCCCCATCACGTCATCTGCCTTATTGAAGTCTTGTCTATAGAGTCATGTGGGCATTTGTGGAGAGAAAGATCCTCTCTTTGTCTGCTGATTTGATCAACGACTATCATCATTCTTTGGGCCTTTGGAGAAACTAGAAGTTGGGCTTCAATTAAAACCAACTAAATCTGGTTTTTCCAGATTAAATCACCATTAATGGTAATTAATCTTTAACCAGTAAATTTATTTATTGCAATTTGGTTCGCAATGGTCTGGGCTTCTAAAACATTATAGGCAGACTTCTGATTTTGGTAAAACAAAGCCCAAGCCACTGTTGTTGACATGGGCCAATCGTCAGATGGGTTGGTGGTGGAATTTAGGCCAAAAGAGTAAGAAATCTAAACCTTTGGGTCAAACCAAGTGGTGAAGATAAGTGACGACATGTGTTATATCAAAAGTTTGATTCCCTTCTATTGTAACAATAAGAAATTTAATATAGAAAAAAAATGCATATTTTTTTTTTCTTCTAGGCAAGTAAAATATGCATCTCGATGGATTATGTTGTACCTACACACATTAGTCTGTTGGTAAAAATATAAAGATAATTGCTATATTTATAGAATTTCGAAAATAAAACTTCACTATAAATTCGAAATAAATACAAGAAAATAACTATAAGGTAAATGTTAAGAATACTTTACAAATAATCGAGTTTAGAACTTGGTTCTATCTCGCTAAGACGAAATTGCCTCCTCACTGGTGCTTTTAGGATTTTCTTGACAAACGTCTCCTAAGGTACAACGATCGACTTCTTGTTGATGTAGTACTACAATCCCCAAGAAAAGCGAACTCAAACTTGTGTATGAATTCTCTCTTACTAACCTCACTATATTTCTAAAAATGTAATGCTATGAATGCTCTAAAAACTATTATTGTTGGATGACAATTGGATGAATGAAATGTTGTAGGATCTTCGCTATTTATAGGCAATAAGGCCTCTGTTCAAAAAATGTGATTGAAAAATATCAACAAATGTGTCTTTTCATGTTGCAACCATAAGTCAAGAAGTGGAATATTTCATTTATTATGAAACAATGCAACTTAAGTCAAGAAGTGCAATGTTGCAATTTCTATGAAACAATGCAACTTTTCATATATGAAACAATGCAACTTAAGCCAAGAAGTGCAATGTTTCAATTTCTATGAAACAATGCAACCTTTCATATATGAAACTATGCAACTTATCACATAAAGTATTATTATTTTACAAACAAAATAAATAACATTTTATTTTTCCTTAGTTAAGAATATGACTATTCCCAATGGATACATACCAAAAAGTCATGTACATAAAGTCACGAGTCCCACAATTTAATTTCCATTCAATTATTAAAAAATTAAATATAAATATTATAATTTTCTAATATTAGTTACAACTGTCTGACTTGGAATGGATGAAATGAAGAACGATTAAAACATAAATGCTAATTATTCAATATATAAAGAATAATTTAAACATAAATAATAATAATTATTATTAAATAATGCTAAGATATTACTTAATTGCAAATATAAAACTAAAAAAAACTTATTTTATATAATATAAAAAGTTCAGAAAATAAAATAAAATAATTAATTACTATTTATTAAGTAATTTATGAAAATAGTAAAATATTTAAAAACTAATTATTCATTAAAAAAATAAACATAATTACTATTAAAGTAATTAAAAAAAAGAGGCTAAGATATTACTTAATTACAAAGAAGAAAACCATTTTGGGCTATACTTTTAAAATATTAAAACCTATAAAACGATTATATCCGCTTTAAATGTATACAAATATTTTAACAGTATAGCTGCGCAGCTATACTTGTTAAATATTAACATATTTTCAAAGTACCGCCTCGTGGCCATAAGCGTTAAATATTAATATATTTTAAAAGTAAAGCCACGCGGCTAGACTTTTAAATACTAATATCATTTTGTCATCACGAATTAGGTTATCCTGTGAGAGGCAGAGTTGAAAAAGAAAGTCAATAACAAATCACTTAGTTCAAATTCAACCTCACGATTTTCGGAATCCGAAGCATGTTTTTCAATGTTTGACTAACCAAATGCATTCGGTAAACATGAACTTGCTGGATTAAGACACATCAATTTCTTCTGCGTATAGCTCCAGACCTACCATGCCAACACATTTGAGTTTCCCATTTGAGTTATAAACTTACCAACTTATTCTTAAGTTATTTTCATGATATTTTTGCCAGTTTTGATCTATTTGCATGAGATCGTTGCTAATTTAGAATACATAACGTTTTGATACATTTTGGGTTTTAACTTTTGAGTTTTGATCGGACTTAGGATAACCTAACACTCGAGAGTTGAAGCCTAAATTTAATAGATATATCCAGTGTTATTATCGCAAAAGTAAATAACGAGGATGAGATATCTTACCACATGCAATAACCAGGAGTGCATACAAAAAAGCCATTTGTTTTATACAAACTTGTCCATGTATTTTTTTAGTTAGCAATTGGATAGCAAGGCAGGAATGTATAATAATGGTAATGGCGTTTGTTGCACTCAAGTACTTGCTTTGAATCCCCCATGGTATATATTCATATAGGTGAAGCAATTAGTTAAAGATGGTAACAAATTTAATACAATAAAAAATGCATAATTTTCTTTAGTAAGCAAGTAAAAATTGCATATATATATTTTGGGTGGTAAGAAATCAAAAAATGCATTACACTACCCAAATATTTACGTACTTGTCTCACTTGGATTGTATTGATATATATTTTTGTTCGTGGGGTTTGCCACCAATAATTGGGCTGAGCATAAGCCCACATAGAAGTCACAAACGGGAGAGGCCCAAACTCTTTGCCTATTTTCACTTTCACTTTTTCACAAAGGTCCTAATGCCTATTGTTACATGTGTAATTAGCCCGATTGATTCATGTTTCAAAGTGGCTTATGAGTTTTAATGAAAGATTAAAATGAATTACTAAGATAAATTTCAAGTAATTTTGATTATTGTTTGTATTCAAAATAAATATAGGGTAAATTACTCAAATGATCCTCAAACTTGTACCCGATTTACATTTTGGTCCCTCAATAAAATTATTAGTCCAAATGGTACATAAACTATATTTAAATCGACCATTTGATCCAACCATTAGGTTCTGTCAATATTTCCATTAAATATGAGGGCACCAACTCTCTCTCTCTCTCTCTCTCTTCTTCTGGGTTTCTTCTTCTTCTTCCTGGTTTCTTCTTCTTTTGCTTCTTTTTTCCCACAATCCATGTCCTTAGTTGACAAAGCACACTAAAAGGTGCATGAAATTCACAGAAAAATCCGCCAAATGAAATTAATAGTTTAGAATGACGGGGGGGGGACATTCAGCTGTAATAAAAAGACAATCTACTAGCATTTACTAGGCATGATGAGCCCTACCTTTTGTTGACCGGACGGAAGAGTTGTGGATCAGTCAGATCGACACAGATTAAACAAAATCAAATGGATTTGGATCGAAGTTGATAGCAGAGGACACATGCAACGTGGAGAACCCAACGAAGCAGCGGATTCGAGATGAGTATGAGTATAAGGATATTAAATCCTATCCCTTCAAAGATTTCTTGTTCCATGAGCTCTATTGGAACCCATATGAATGGCACGGTGCGCTCAAAGGCCCTACTGGAACCGACCTCGAGGGTGGGATTTATCATGTGCGGCTCCTGTTTCCATAGGAATATCCATGGGAGGAACCTTCATTCATCTTTTTGAGGGAAAATGGTTCCTTCAATATCAAAACCAAGGTAACATTAAATTGGGACCCATCAAGGAGGATGAGACAGACTTTTCTTGATCTTATTGATTTAATGCATGAATGCCCAAATTTTGAATCGGATTCAGAGACCGAGTTTGATGAGCCCGGGTTAGAAGCACCCAGGTTTGAAGGGTTGAACAGGTTGAGTTCAAGCCTCAAGGATGACGCCCTAACCCATGAGCAGAGTCGTCATTGCAAAGCTTCAGGATCAAGTCGGAGCCGAGAACTTGGTGATGGCGACGATGATGAGCTGATGACTAGTGGTTGCGGTGGTTGTTGTGGAGGTTGTTGAGTATCATTGTCATTAGAATCATTGATGATTCATTTTTTAGTTAAGATTTTCTGGGCCATCTTTTTCTTCTTCTTCTTCCGATTCTTCATTTTTTTTTTCAAATTTTGTATTTATTTTAATCTTATTTTAATTGTTAATTATGAAAAGGGTTAAATCTAACGGAAAATTAGAAGGTTGGATCAAATGGTCAATTTAAATATAGTTTATGTACCATTTGGACTAATAATTTAATTGAGGGACCATTTGAGAGGACCATAATTTGCCCAATAAATAAATTAATGCAAGACGTTTGTAGCTCAAGTGGTTAAGATCGTTTATTGTTGCACCTTAGGTTCGATCTCCCCATCCCAACTATCGCTCGTATCATAAAAAATAAATTAGTAATAGAAATATAGCAGCTGTATTTGTATTAATTCTTCACCTAAATATGGTTTACAATTTTATTGAGCAAACTAGGCATCAACACCATGTCATGTACGCCTGAAATTAATTAACTTCAATTCATGTCCGTGGTTGAAAGGGGAGGATGAATGGTGCGATGCGCCTCTACTTTTTGGTTCGCACAGCAAAAATTCGCACATTCTGGATCATAGGGGCAAGCAGGATCTACAACTCCGACATTTCTTGCTTCAACACATAGCTCCAAACCTGCCAACAATTAATTATTTGTTTACTTATATAATGAGTAGAATATTGTGATATTAGTCGATATTGAATCTTGGGAGTTGTCCAAATTTAACATAATTTTAGACACCGAGAATGGCAAAATGAAATGAGAGATTTTACCAGAAGCAATGACCATAAGCACAACCAGAAGAGCCAATTTTGATGAAGACTTGTCCATGTCTTTTTGAGTTAGCAATTAGATAGCAGGAATGTATAAGATACGTATAAAGTATATAGGAAATTGACTGATGCGCTCGAGTAATTGAAGTTCCTATAGTGATAGGATATTTATATAGGTGAAGCAATTAGTTAAAATGCAAAGAAATTAGGTAAAGTGGAGATGATAGGGTTGGGAAATGGGTTAGAATTTGATTAGGCAAAGGGCTCGACTCCCTTATCGAATAATGAAACAAAGAAGGGAAGAAATCTAAAATACATAGAAAAATGTATCTTGTCTCTTTTGTTGAGTAAGCGATAAAATAAAATTTGGTGGATTTTGTTTTATAAATTTCTAAAAGAGTTATGATTTAGATAAGAGTTTGATTTCCTCCCATTGTAACAATAAGAAATTTACTATAGAGAAAAGTTCATGTGTTCTCCTTTGGTAAGTAAACGAAAAATGCATCTTGTTGGATTGTGTTGTATGGATTGCTAAATGAATTAGCTAAAAAGGTCAGAAATCTAAACCTCGAGGTCAAACCAAGTGGTGAAGGTAGGTGGCGACATGTGTTAGATCAAAAGTTTCATTTCCTCCCATTGCAAAAATAAGAAATTTAATATAGAGAAAAATTCATGTTTTCTCTTTTGGTAAGTAAGCGAAAAATGCATGTTGGATTGTCTTGCAGAAGGAATAGCTAAAAGGGTAAGAAATCTAAACCACGAGGTCAAACCAAGTGGTGAAGGTAAGTGACGACATGTGTTATATGAAAAGTTTGATTCCCTTCCATTGTAAGAATAAGAAATTTCATATAGAGAAAAATGCATCTTTTTTTTTTTGGCTAAGCAAGTAAAAAATGCATCTTTATGGATTATGTTGTAGCTATACACATTAGTTGCACCTGTCTAACTTGGAATGGATGAAATGAAGATTGATTAAAACTTAAATACTAATTATTCATTATATTCAGAATAATTAAAACATAAATAACAATAATAATTGTTCAATAATGTTAACGCATTACTTAATTGCAAATATTAAACTTAAAAAAAATAACTAATTTTGTATAATAAGAAAAATACAAAGTTCACAAAATAATCTGAAATAATTAATTACTATTTATTGATTAATTTTTGAAATTAGAAAAATATTTAAATACTAATTATTCACTAACGAAATATAAATAATTACTAATTAAAGTAATTAAAAAAAGGCTAAGATATTACTTAATTTCAAAGAAGAAAACCAGTTTGGGCTATACTTTTAAAATATTAAAATCCATAAAACGAGTATATATGCTTTAAATGTATACAACTATTTTAACAGTATAGCCGCACCGCTATACTTGTTAAATGTTAATTTATTTTCAAAGTACTGCCTCGAGGCCATAAGCATTAAATATTAATATATTTTAAAAGTAAAGCCGTGTGGCTATACATTTTAAATATTAATATCATTTTGTTATCATCACGAATTAGGTTATCATGTGAGAGGCAGAGTTGAAAAAGAAAGTCAATAACAAATCACTTAGTTCAAATTCAACCTCACAATTTTTGGAATCCGAAGCATGTTTTTCAATGTTTGACTGACCCAATGCATTCGGTAAAATGAACTTGTTGGATCGAGACACATCAATTGCTTCTGCATATAGCTCCAGACCTACCATGCCAACACATTTGAGTTATAAATTTACCAACTTATTCTTTGTGCATTTTCTTTATATTTTTGCTAGTTCGGATCCATTTGCAAGAGAGGATTGCTAATTTAGAATACATAATGTTTTGATAGAGGCCACATTTTGGGTTTTAACTTTCAAGTTTTGGATGGACTTAGGGTTCCTAACACTCTAGAGTTGAAGCCTAAATTTAACCGATATATCTAGGATTACTATCACAAAAGTAAATAATGAGGATGAGATATCTTACCATATGCAATAACCAAGAGTGGAGCCAAAAAAGCCATTTGTTTTATACAAACTTGTCCATGTATTTTTTTAGTTAGCAATTAGATAGCAAGACAGGAATGTATAATATTGGCAATGGCGTTTGTTGTTTGTTGCACTCAAGTACTTGCTTTGAATCCCACATAGTATATATTCATATTGGTAAGGCAATTAGCTAAAGAGGGTAACAAATTTAATACAGTGAAAAATGCATATTTTTCTTTGGTAAGCAAGGAAAAATTTCAACTTTTTTTTTTTGGTGTAAGAAAGAAAAAAATGCATTACATTACCCAAATTATTTACATACTTGTCTCACTTGGAATGGATTGACATATATATTTTTCATGGGGTTTGTCAGCCATAATTGGGCCAAGCTTAGGCCACATAGAAGTCACAAACACAAGAGGCCCAAAGGCTTTGCCTATTTTCACTTTCACTTTTTTCACAAAGGCCCTAATGCCTATTGTTACATGTGTAAACAGCCCGATTGATTCATGTTTCAAAGTGCCTTATGAGTTTTAATGAAAGATTAAAATGAATTACTAAGATAAATTTCAAGTAATTTTGATTATTGTTTGAATTAAAAATAAATATATTAATGCAAGGCATTTGTAGCTCAAGTGGTTAAGAGTATTTACCGTCGCACCTTAAGTTCGATCTCCCCATCTCAGATATCGCTCGTATCATAAAAAATAAATTAATAAGAGAAATATAGCAGTTATATTTGTATTAATTCCTCATCATCCCTGTAAACTATGGTTTACAATTTTATTGAGGAAACCAGGCAACAACACCATGTCATGTTGCCTGAAATTAATTAACTTCAGTTTATGGCCATGGTGGAAATGGGAGCAGGAATAGTGTGATGCGCCTCTACTTTCTGGTTCACACAGCAAAAATTCGCACATTCTGGATCATAGGGGCAAGCAGGATCTACAACTCCGACGTTTCTTGCTTCAGCACATAGCTCCAAACCTGCCAACAATTAGTTATTTAGTTACTTATATAATGAGTAGAATATTGTGACATTAGTCGATATTGAATCTTGGGAGTTGTCCAAATTTAACTTAATTTTAGACCCCAAGCATGGCGGAATGGGAATGAGAGATTTTACCAGATGCAATGACCATGAGTACAACCAGAAGAGCCAATTTTGATGAAGACTTGTCCATGTCTTTTTGAGTTAGCAATTAGATAGCATGAATGTATAAGAGACGTATATAGTATATAGGAAATTGGCTGATGTGCTCCAGGAGTTTGAAGTTCCTGTAGTGATAGGATATTTATATAGGTGAAGCAATTAGTTAAAACGCAAAGAAATTAGGTAAAGTGGGGAGGATAGGGTTGGGAAATGGGTTAGCTTTTGATTAGGCAAGGGGCTCGACTCCTTTATAGAATAACGAAAAGAAGAAGGTAAGAAATCTAAAATACATAGAAAAATGTATCTTGTCTCTTTTGTTGAGTAAGCGAAAAAATAAATTTTGGTGGATTGTGTTTTATGAATTTCTAAAAGAGTTATGATTCAGATAAGAGTTTGATTTCCTCTCATTGTAACAATAAGAAATTTAATATGGAGAAAAATTCAAAGTTTTCTCTTTTGATAAGTTAGCAAAAAATGCATCTTGCTGGATTGTATCGTATGGATTGCTAAATGAATTAGCTAAAAAGTCAGAAATCTAAACATCGGGGTCAAACCAAGTGGTGAAGGGAGGTGGCGGCATGTGTTAGATCAAAAGTTTGATTTCCACCCTTTGTAACAATAAGAAATTAAATATGGAGAAAAATTCATGTTTTCTCTTTTGGTAAGTAAGCGAAAAATGCGTCTTGTTGGATTGTGTTGCTAATGGAATATCTAAAAGGGTAAGTATTCACCCGTTTTTATGTAGTTCCTGTGGTGGTTGGGGAAAATTCCTCATTGTCTTGAAGACCATTTATGGTCAACAAGTCTACTTTCTTTGGCGTTGTGAGCGTGCCACTGTTAGCGGTTAAAACCCTAATAAACTTATAAAAAATAAATAACTTGCGCCTCAAGTTGCTGACTTCAAACAAGTGATTGTGAATTTGGGTGAGAAATATCTCCCAAATAAGTTCTTTTCTTGCCTCCGGAGGATGCGGACTTTGTAATTTTTCACAATAAGAACTAGTAGTTCTAACCAAAAAAAAAAAAATTTGAATGCTGCAAGTGAACGAAATTAATTCAAAGAACACTATTTCTTACACAATTTAAACAAAAGAGAGTTGCCATGTTTGGAAGAACATCAGAACATTGGACTTTGATTTCTGCTTGGATCGTTTGTCCAGAATTTAGGTGGATTGGGTTTGTCTGTGTTGGAATTGCATGTCAGACGTGCAATGATTGGGTTCAACGAAATCTATACCAATGTTGAGATTGGTAGAGCTTTAATCAAGTTTAGCAAGGAAAGGCTTACATGGCCAGAAGTGAGATTTCTCAAATACGGACTTGATTGACAATTGCTGGCATGGAACTGCACTTCAATACATATTCTGCTTGATTATGAATCATCCAAGAGCTATTCTGGCAACACTGAGAGATTATTGCATCTCTGTAAATTTGTTGAGGTTTTCATATTATGAAAAACCTGAAGTCTACTTGATTCACCTGTGTTGAACCAAATTTGTAACGAAAGAAAATCCCATTCCCATTATGAACTGCCTCTCTGAGTTGAGCTAGAGTTAGAAGTCTGAGTTCTAGTTGTTTTGTCAAAGGCTGGATGGCTTTTGCATACCAAAGAACTTGGTTGTTTCAAAGTTTGAAAGCTTTTGAGATCGCATGATCTTGCTTGATTTTGTCAGTATGTCTTGAGAGTTTTTGTTTTGATTGAATTTTTTGCTTTCCTCTATCTTTTTCACATCCTCTCATATTTGTAGAGAATCTGCATGAGTGATTATTCCTTAATATATGGAGGACACATTGTTGAGAGGATCCTCTGCTTCAGTGCTAAAAAAGGGTGGTGGTTAGTTTGAATAGAAAAGCCCCCATCAAGAGTCTGTTTTCAAGATTAATCAGTTTTGACTTTTTAACAACCAAATCTCTTATTTCTTGTTTATCTCTTGTAATCCCAGCTTGCACTGACGAAAAACCTTCACGAGAATGGGGGGGAAACTTGGCCCTCTTTTCTAGCATTAAATGGTTATGGGGAGTGGTTTTCCAATTTAACCTTTCTACCAACTCCCCATCACGTCATCTGCCATATTGAAGTCTTGTCTTTAGAGTCACGTGGGCGTTTATGGAGAGAAAAATCCTCCCCTTTGTCTGCTGATTTAATCAACGGCTATGATCATTCCTTGAGCCTTTGGAGAAACTAGAAGCTGGGCTTCAATTAAAACCAACTAAATGTTGTTTTTCCATATTAAATCACCATTAATGGTAATTAATCTTTAACCAATAAATTTATTTATTGCAATTTGGTTCGCAATGGTTTGGGCTTCTAAAACATTCTAGGCAAACTTTTGATTTTAGTAAAACAAAGCCCAAGCCATTGTTGTTGACATGGGCCAATAGTCAGATGGGCAGGTGGTGGAATTTAGGCCCAAAGAGTAAGAAATCTAAACCTCTAGGTCAAACCAAGTGGTGAAGGAAAGTGACGACATGTGTTATATCAAAGTTTGATTCCCTTCCATTATAACAACATGAAATTTAATATAGAAAAATGACATCTTTTTTTTTTATATTTGTGGCTAAGCAAGTAAAAAGCGCATCCTGATGGATTATGGCAAACTGATGCACCCGTTTGACTTGGAACGGATGAAATGAAGAATGATTAAAACATAAATACTAATTATTCATTAGATAAAGAATAATTAAAACTTAAATAATAATAATTATTAAATAATGCTAAGATATTACTTAATTGCAAATATTAAATTTTAAAAAACTAATTTTGTATAATAATAAAAAGTTTATAAAATAATATAAAATATTTAATTACTATTTATTAAGTAATTTCTGAAATTAGTAAAATATTTATAAATTAATTATTCATTAAAAAAATAAACATAATTACTAATTAAAGTAAGTTAAAAAAGGCTAAGGTATTACTTAATTACAAAGAAGAAAACCATTTTGGGCTATAATTTTAAAATATTAAAATCTATAATACGAGTATATCCGCTTTAAACATATACAAATATT
This sequence comes from Prunus mume, assembly GCF_029339155.1. Lineage (NCBI taxonomy): Eukaryota > Viridiplantae > Streptophyta > Magnoliopsida > Rosales > Rosaceae > Prunus > Prunus mume. The sequence goes on along the minus strand of NC_142700.1, from coordinate 14,465,843 downwards.
TTCACAAAGGCCCTAATGCCTATTGTTACATGTGTAAACAGCCCAATTGATTCATGTTTCAAAGTGCCTTATGAGTTTTAATGAAAGATAAAAATGAATTACTAAGATAAATTTCAAGTAATTTCGTTTATTGTTTATATTAAAATTAAATAAATTAATGCAAGGCGTTTGTAGCTCAAGTGGTTAAGAGCATTTACCGTTGAAACTTAAGTTCGATCTCCCCATCTGAGATCTCGCTCGTATCATAAAAAATAAATTAGTAAGAGAAATATAGCAGCTATATTTGTATTAATTCTTCATCATCCCTGTAAACTATGGTTTACAATTTTATTGAGCAAACTAGGCAACAACACCATGTCATGTGTGTCTGAAATTAATTAACTTCAATTCATGGCTGTGGTGGAAAGGGGAGGAGGAATGGTATGATGCACCTCTACTTTCTGGTTCGCACAGCAAAAATTCGCACATTCTGGATCATAAGGGCAAGTAGGATCTACGGCTCCGACATTTTCTTGCTTCAGCACATAGCTCCAAACCTGCCAACAATTAATTATTTGTTTACTTATATAATGAGTAGAATATTGTGATATTAGTCGATATTGAATCTTGGGAGTTGTCCAAATTTAACATAATTTTAGACACCAAGCATGGCGAAATGAGAATGAGAGATTTTACCAGAAGCAATGACCAGTAGCATAACCAGAAGAGCCAATTTTGATGAAGACTTGTCCATGTCTTTTTGAGTGAGCAATTAGATAGCAGGAATGTATAAGATACGTATATAGTATATAGGAAATTGACTGATGTGCTCAAGTACTTGAAGTTCCTGTAGTGATAGGATATTTATATAGGTGAAGCAATTAGTTAAAAAGCTAAGAAATTAGGTAAACTGAAGAGGATAGGGTTGGGAAATGGGTTAGAATTTGATTAGGCAAAGGGCACAACTCCCTTATGGAATAATGAAAAAAAGAAGGTAAGAAATCTAAAATACATAGAAAAATGTATCTTGTCTCTTATGTTGAGTAAGCGAAAAAATAAATATTGGTGGATTGTGTTTTATGAATTTCTAAAAGAGTTATGATTTAGATAAGAGTTTGATTTCCTCCCATTGTAACAATAAGAAATTTAATATGGAGAAAAATTAAAAGTTTTCTCTTTTGGTAAGTAAGCGAAAATGCATCTTGCTGGTATGTGTTGTATGGATTGCTAAATGAATTAGCTAAAAAGGTCATAAATCTAAACCTCGGGGTCAAACCAAGTGGTGAAGGTTGGTGGCGGCATGTGTTAGATCAAAAGTTTGATTTCCTCCCATTGTAACAATAAGAAATTTAATATAGAGAAAAATTCATGTTTTCTCTCTTTTGGTAAGTAAGCAAAAATGCATCTTGTTGGATTGTGTTGCTAAAGGAATAGCTAAAAGAGTAAGAAATCTAAACCTCGGGGTCAAACCAAGTGGTGAAGGTAAGTGATGACATGTGTCATATCAAAAGTTTGATTCCCTTCCACTGTAACAATAAGAAATTTAATATAGAGAAAAATGCATCTCTTTTCTTTGGCTAAGCAAGTGAAAAAGGCATCTTGATGGATTATGTTGTAGCTACACACATTAGTTGCACCTGTTTGACTTGGAATGGATGAAATGAAGATTGATTAAAACTTAAATACTAATTATTCATTATATACAGAATAATTAAAACATAAATAATAATAATAATTGTTCAATAATGTTAGCACATTACTTAATAGCAAATGTTAAACTAAAAAAAAAAAAATTAATTTTGTATAATTAAAAAAAAAGTTCACAAAATAATCTAAAATAATTAATTAATATTTGAAATTAGAAAATTATTTAAATACTAATTATTCACTAACGAAATATAAATAATTACTAATTAAAGTAATTAAAAAAGGATAAGATATTACTTAATTACAAAGAAGAAAACCATTTTGGGCTATACTTTTAAAATATTAAAATCTATAATATGAGTATATCCGCTTTAAATGTATACAAATATTTTAACAGTATAACCGCATAGCTATATATGTTAAATATTAACTTATTTTCAAAATACCGCCGCATAGCCAGAAGCGTTAAATATTAATATATTTTAAAAGTAATGTCGTGCGGCAATACTTTTTAAATATTAATATCATTTTGTTATCATCACGAATTAGGTTACCTGTGAGAGGCAGAGTTGAAAAAGAAAATCAATAACAAATCACTTAGTTCAAATTCAACCTCACGATTTTTGGAATCCAAAGTAGGTTTTGCAATGTTTGACTGACCCAATGCATTCGGTAAACATGAACTTGCTGGATCGAGACACATGCCATACACATTTTGAGTTTCCCGTTTGAGTTATAAACTTACCAACTTATTCTTAATCCATTTTCATGATATTTTTCCTAGTCTAGATCCATTTGCACGAGATAGTTGCTAATTTAGAATACGTAATGTTTTGATAGAGGCCACATTTTGGGTTTTAACTTTCGAGTTTTGGTCGGACTTAGGGTACCGACAATGGAGAGTTGATGCCTAAATTTAACCGATATATCTAGTATTATTATCGCAAAAGTAAATAACGAGGATGAGATATCTTACCATATGCAACAACCAAGCGTGCAGCCAAAAAAGCCATTTGTTTTATACACACTTTTCCATGTATTTTTTTAGTTAGCAATTAGATAGCAAGGCAGGAATGTATAATAATGGTAATGGCGTTTGTTGTTTGTTGCACTCAAGTACTTGCTTTGAATCCTACATAGTATATATTCATACAGGTGAAGCAATTAGCTAAAGAGGGTAACAAATTTAATACGGTGAAAAATGCATAATTTTCTTTGGTCAGGAAGGAAAACTTGCATCTTTTTTTTGCAAAAATTGCATTACACTACCCAAATTATTTACGTACTTGTCTCACTTGGAATGTATTGATATATATTTTTGTTCATGGGGTTTGTCAGCCATAATTGGGCCGAGCTTAAGCACATATAGAAGTCACAAATGGGAGTCCAAAGTCTTTGCCTATTTTCACTTTCACTTTTTCACAAAGGCCATAATGCCTATTGTTACATGTGTAATCAGCCCGATTGATTCATGTTTCAAAGTGCCTTATGAGTTTTAATGAAAGATTAAAATGAATTAGTAAGATAAATTTCAAGTAATTTCGATTATTGTTTGTATTCAAAATAAATAAATTAATGCAAGGCGTTTCTAGCTCAAGTGGTTAAGAGCATTTACCATTGCTCCTTAGGTTCGATCTCCCCATCTCATATATCGCTCTTATCATAAAAAATAAATTAGTAAGATAAATGTAGCAGCTATATTTGTATTAATTCTTCATCATCCCTGTAAACTATGGTTTACAATTTTATTGAGCAAACTAGGCAACAACACCATGTCATGTGTGCCTGAAAGTAATTAACTTCAATTCATGGCCGTGGTGGAAAGAGGAGGAGGAATGGTGTGATGCGCCTCTACTTTTTGGTTCACACAGCAAAAATTCGCACATTCTGGATCATAGGGGCAAGCAGGATCTACGGCTCCGACATTTCTTGCTTCAACACATAGCTCCAAACCTGCCAACAATTAATTATTTGTTTACTTATATAATGAGTAGAATATTGTGATATTAGTCGATATTGAATCTTGGGAGTTGTCCAAATTTAACATAATTTTAGACACCAAGCATGGCGAAACGAGAATGAGAGATTTTACCAGATGCAATGACCAGTAGCACAACCAGAAGAGCCAATTTTGATGAAGATTTGTCCATGTCTTTTTGTGTTAGCAATTAGATGGCAGAAGTGTATAAGATACGTATATAGTATATAGGAAATTGACTGATGCGCTCAAGTACTTGAAGTTCTTATAGCGATAAGATATTTATATAGGTGAAGCAATTAGTTAAAAAGCTAAGAAGTTAGGTAAACTGAAGAGGATAGGGTTGGGAAATGGGTTAGAATTTGATTAGGCAAAGGGCTCCTCCCTTATGGAATAATGAAAAAAAGAAGGTAAGAAATCTAAAATACATAGAAAAATGTATCTTGTCTCTTTTGTTGAGTAAGCGAAAAAATAAATTTTGGTGGATTGTGTTTTATGAATTTCTAAAAGAGTTATGATTTAGATAAGAGTTTGATTTCCTCCCATTATAACAATAAGAAATTTAATATGGAGAAAAATTCATGTTTTCCCTTTGGGTAAGTAAGCAAAAAATGCAACTTCTTGGATTGTGTTGTATGGATTGCTAAATGAATTAGCTAAAAAGGTCATAAATCTAAACCTCGGGGTCAAACCAAGTGGTGAAGGTTGGTGGCGACATGTTTTAGATCAAAAGTTTGATTTCCTCCCATTGTATCAATAAGAAATTTAATATAGAGAAAAATTGATGTTTTCTCTTTTGGTAAGTAAGCAAAAAATGCATCTTGTTGGATTGTGTTGCTAATTGAATATCTAAAGGGGTAAGTGTTCACCCGTTTTGATTTAGTTCCTGTGGTGGTAGGGGAAAATTCCCCATTGGCTTGAGGACCATTTATGGCAACAAGTCTACTTTCTTTCGTGTTGTGAGCGTGTCACTGTTAGCGGTTAAACCCTAACAGGCTTAGAAAAAAGAAATAACTTGCGCCTTAAGTTGCTGACTTCAAACAAGTGATTGTGAATTTGGGTGAGGAATATCTCCCAAGTAAGTTCTTCTCTTGCCTCAGAAGGATGAGGACTTTGTAATTTTTCACAGTAAAAACTATTGGTTTTAACCCAAAAAAAATAAAATTCTGCAAATGAACTAAACTTAATTGAAAGAAAACTGTTTATTACACAATTTAATCAAAAAAGGGGTGCCATGTCTGGAAGAACATCAGAACATTGGACTTCGATTTCTGCTTGGATTGTTTGTTGGTAACTTTGGCTAGACTGGATGTATTTGTGCTGGAATTGCACATCAACACCTTCAACTGATAGGGTTTAGCTGAAATTGATACCAATGTTGAGATTGGCAGTGCTTTAATCAATTTTAGCAAGGGAAAGGCTTGCAAGATGGGCGAAGTGAGATTTCTCCAGTCTGGATTGGATTGGAAATGTCTAGATTTACAATTGCTGACCTAGAACTGCACTTCAGTACTTATTTTGCTTGATTATGAATTATCCAAGAGCTATTTTGGCAACTCTGAGAGATCATGACATCTCTGTAAATTTGTTAAGGTTTTCATATTATGAAAAACCTGAAGTCTACTTGATTCACCTGTGTTGAACCAAATTTGTAACGAGAAAATCCTGTTCCCATTATGAACTGCCTCTCTGAGTTGAGCTAGTGTCAGAAGTTTGAGTTCTGAGTTATGGTCAGAGGTTGGATGGCTTTTGCATACCAAAGAACTTGGTTGTTTCAAAGTTTGAAAGCTTTTGAGATCGCATGATCTTGCTTGATTTTGTCAGTATGTCTTGAGAGTTTTTGTGTTGATTGAATTTTTTGCTTTCCTCTATCATGTTCACATCCTCTCATGTTTATAGAGAATCTGCATTAGTGATTATTCCTTAATATCTGGAGGACATATTGTTGAGAGGATCCTCTACTCCAGCGTTAAAAAAAGGGTGGTGGTTATTCTGAAAAGAGAAGTCCCCATCAAGAGTTAGTTTCCAAGATTGATCAGTTTTGACTTTTTAACTACCAAATCTCTTATTTCTTGTTTATCTATTGTAATCCTAGCCTTCACTGACGAAAAACCTTCACGAGAATGGGGGGAAAACTTGGCCCTCTTTTCTAGCATTAAATGGTTATCGGGAATGGTTTTTCGATTTTATCTTTCTACCAACTCCCCATCACGTCATTTGCCCTATTGAAGTCTTGTCTATAGACTCACATGGGCATTTGTGGAGAGAAATTTCCTCCTTTTTGTCTGATTTGATCAATGGCTATCATCATTCCTTGAGCCTTTGGAGAAACTAGAAGCTGGGCTTCAATTAAAACCAACTAAATCTGGTTTTTCCATTAAATCACCATTAATGGTAATTAATCTTTAACCAGTAAATTTATTTATTGCAATTTGGTTCGCAATGGTCTGGGCTTCTAAAACATTCTTGGCAGACTTCTAATTTTGGTAAAACAAAGCCCAAGCCTCTGTTGTTGACATGGGCCAATAGTCAAATGGGCTGGTGGTGGAATTTAGGCCTAAGGAGTAAGAAATCTAAACCTCTGGGTCAAACCAAGTGGTGAAAGTAAGTGACGACATGTATTATATGAAAAGGTTAATTCCCTTCCATTGTAACAATAAGAAATTTAATGTAGAAAAAAAAATGTCTGTGTTTTTTTTTTTTTGGCTTAGCAAGTAAAAAATGCATCTTGATGGATTATGTTGTAGCTACACACATTAGTCTATTGGTAAAAATATAAAGATAATTGCTATATTTATAGAATTTAGAAAATAAAACTTCACTATTAATTCGAAATAAATACAAGAAAATAATTGTAAGGTAAATGTTAAGAATACTTTACAAATAATCGAGTCTAGAACTTGGTTCTATCTCATTAAGACGAAATTGCCTCCTCATTGGTGCTTTTAGGATTTTCTTGACAAACATCTCCCAAGGTACAACAATCGACTTCTTGTTGATGTAGCATTACAATCCCAAGAAAAGCGAACTCAAACTTGTGTATGAATTCTCTCTTACTAACTCACTATATTTATAAAAATGTAATGTTATGAATGCTCTAAAAACTATTACTGTTGGATGACAATTGGATGAATGAAATATTGTTGGATCTTCGCTATTTATAGGCAATAAGGCCTCTGTTAAAAAATGATGTGATTGAAAAATATCAACAAATGTGTCTTTTCATGTTGAAACCATAAGCCAAGAAGTGCAATATTTAATTTATTATGAAACAATGCAACTTAAGCCAAGAAGTACAATGTTGCTTTCTATGAAACAGTGCAACTTAAGCCAAGAAGTGCAATGTTTCAATTTCTATGAGACAATGCAACTTTTCATATATAAAACCATGCAACTTATTACATAAAGTATTATTATTTTACAAACAAAATAAATAACATTTTATTTTTCCTCGGTTAAGAACATGACTATTCCTAATGATAACATACCAAAAAGTCATGTACTTAAAGTCACGAGTCCCACAATTTAATTTCCATTCAATTATTAAAAAATTAAATATAAATATTATAATTTTCTAATATTTTAATATTCTAAAAATTAAAACATAAATACTAATTCTTCATTATATAAAGAATCATTAAAACATAAATAATAATAATTATTATTATTATTAAATAATGCTAAGATATTACTTAATTGCAAATATAAAACTAATAAAAAATAATTTTGTATAATAAAAAATAAGTTCAGAAAATAATATAAAAAAATTAATTACTATTTATTAAGTATTTTTTGAAAATAGTAAAATATTTAAAAACTAATTATTCATTAAAAAAATTAACATAATTATTAATTAAAGTAATTTAAAAAAAAAGGCTAAGATATTACTTAATTACAAAGTAGAAAACCATTTTGGGCTATACTTTTAAAATATTAAAATTTATAAAACGAGCATATCCGCTTTAAATGTATACAAATATTTTAACAGTATAGCCGCGCAGCTATACTTTTTAAATATTAACATGTTTTCAAAGTACCGCCTCACGGTCCTAAGCGTTAAATATTAATATATTTTAAAAGTAAAGCCATGCGGCTAGACTTTTAAATATTAATATCATTTTGTTATCATCACGAATTAGATTATCCTGTGACAGGCAGTGTTGGAAAAGAAAGTAAATAACAAATCACTTAGTTCAAATTCAACCTCACGATTTTCGGAATCCGAAGCATGTTTTTCAATGTTTGACTAACCAAATGCATTCAGTGAACAAGAAATTGCTGGATCAAGACACATCAATTTCTTCTGCATATACCTCCAGACCTACCATGCCAACACATTTGAGTTTCCCATTTGAGTTATAAACTTACCAACTTATTCTTAATTCATTTTCATGATATTTTTGCCAGTTTCAATCCATTTGCACAAGATAGTTGCTAATTTAGAATAAATAACGTTTTGATAGAGGCCACATTTTGGGTTTAAACTTTCGAGTTTTGATCAAACTTAGGATAACCTAATACTCGAGAGTTGAAGCCCAAATTTAACAAATATATCTAGTGTTATTATCGCAAAAGTAAATAATGAAGATGAGATATCTTACCACATGCAATAACCAAGAGGGCAGACAAAAAAGCCATTTGTTTTATACAAACTTGTCCATTTTTTTTTACTTAGCAATTAGATAGCAAGGCAGGAATCTATAATATTGGTAATGGCGTTTGTTGTTTGTTGCACTCAAGTACTTGCTTTGAATCCCATATAGTATATATTCATATAGGTGAAGCAATTAGCTAAAGAGGTTAACAAATTTAATACAGTGAAAAATGCATATTTTTCTTTCGTAAGAAAGTAAAAATTGCATCTTTTTTTTTTTGGTAAGAAATCAAAAAATGCATTACACTACCCAAATTAATTATGTAATTGTCTCACTTGGAATGGATTGATATATATTTTTGTTCGTGGGGTTTGTCACCCATAATTGAGCCGAGCTTAAGCCCACATAGAAGTCACAAATGGGAGGGGCCCAAAGTCTTTGCCTATTTTCACTTTCACTTTTTCACAAAGGCCCTAATGCCTATTGTTGCATGTGTAATGAGCCCGATTAATTCATGTTTCAAAGTGCCTTATGAGTTTAATGAAAGATTAAAATGAATTACTAAGATAAATTTCAAGTAATTCCTATTATTGTTTGTATTATAAATAAATAAATTAATGCAAGGGGTTTGTAGCTCTAGTGGTTAAGAGCATTTACCGTTCCACCTTAGGTTCGATCTCCCCATCCCAGATATCGCTTGTATCATAAAAAATAAATTAGTAAGAGAAATATAGCAGCTATATTTGTATTAATTCTTCATAATCTCTGTAAACTATGGTTTACAATTTTATTGAGCAAACTAGGCAACAACACCATGTCATTTGTGCCTGAAATTAATTAACTTCAGTTCAGGGCCATGGTGGAAAGGGGCGGTGAAATAGTGTGATGCGCCTCTACTTTCTGGGTTGCACAGCAAAAATTCGCACATTCTGGATCATAGGGGCAAGCAGGATCTATGACTCCGAAGTTTCTTGCTTCAGCACATAGCTCAACACCTGCCAACAATTAATTAATTATTTACTTATATAATGAGTAGAATATTGTGATATTAGTCGATATTGAATCTTGGGAGTTATCCAAATTTAACTTAATTTTAGACACCAAGCATGGCGAAATGAGAATGAGAGATTTACCAGATGCAATGACCATAAGCACAACCAGAAGAGCCAATTTTGATGAAGACTTGTCCATGTCTTTTTGAGTTAGCAATTAGATAGCAGGAATGTATAAGATACGTATATAGTATATAGGAAATTGATTGATGCGTTCAAGTACTTGAAGTTCCTGTAGTGATAGGATATTTATATAGGTGAAGCAATTAGTTAAAAAGCTAAGAAATTAGGTAAAGTGGAGAGGATAGGTTGGGGAATGGGTTAGAATTTGATTAGGGAAAGGGCTCGACTCTCTTATGGAATAACGAAAAAATGAAGATAAGAAATCTAAAATACACAGAAAAATATATCTTGTTTCTTTTGTTGAGTAAGAGAAAAAAGAAGTTTTGGTGGATTGTGCTTTACGAATTTCTAAAAGAGTAATGTGTCAAATAAAAGTTTGATTTCCTCCCATTGTAACAATAAGAAATTTAATATGGAGAAAAATTCATGTGCTCTCTTTTGGTAAGTAAGCGAAAAATACATCTTGTTGGATTGTATTGTATGGATTGCTAAAGGAATTAGCTAAAAAGGTCAGAAATCTAAACCTCAGGGTCAAACCAAGTGGTGAAGGTAGGTGGCGACATATGTTAGATCAAAAGTTTGATTTCCTCCCATTTTAACAATAAGAAATTTAATATAGAGAAAAATTCATGTTTTCTCTTATGGTATGTAAGCGAAAAATGCATCTTGTTGGATTGTATTGCTAAAGGACTAGCTAAAAGGGTAAGAAATCTAAACCTCAGGGTCAAACCAAGTGGTGAAGGTAAGTGACGACATGTATTATATCTAAAGTTTGATTCCCTTCCATTGTAACAATAAGAAATTTAATATAGAGGAAAATGCATCTCTTTTTTTGGCTAAGCAAGTAAAAATGCATCTTGATGGATTATGTTGCAGCTACACACATTAGTTGCACCTGTCTGACTTGGAATGGATGAAAAGAAGAATGATTAATACATAAATACTAATTATTCATTATATGAAGAATAATTAAAACATAAATAATAGTTATTATTATTAAATAATGCTAAGATATTACTTAATTGAAAATATTAAACTAAAAAAATGTAATTTTTTATAATAAAAATGTAAAAACAAAGTCCAAAAAATGATCTAAAATAAGTAATTACTATTTATTAAGTAATTTATGAAATTAGTAAAATATTTAAATACTAATTATTCACTAAAGAAATAAAAATGATTACTAATTAAAGTAATTTAAAAAAGGTTACGATATTACTTAATTACAAAAAAGAAAACTATTTTGGGCTATACTTTTAAAATATTAAAATCTATTTAACGAGTTTATCCTCTTTAAATATAAGCTTATTTACTGTAAAAACTTCGAAATCTCACTTTATCCCCAAAGTTAAAGTGGCCCATGTAACCCCCTTGTTCCACTTTACCCATAACCGTTATCTACATTAATAACTCTATAAGTTTTGATGAGGCAATGGTATTTTAGTTTTTTTATCACAAGTGATGATGTGTCATGTAAATGCCCCACTTTTTTTTTGTTTAAATTGAATTAAATATAAAATAATGTAATTACTTATTTAATTATAAATATATAAAAAATTGTAATAAATTAACAAAACAAATGAAAACAAAAGAATAAAAGATTAAAAAAACAAAACAACTTAACTAAAAAATAAATAAAATAAAAACATTAAAAAAACAATTTGTCCACAACCACCATCTTCCTTATTGCACCACCCACACCAGCACACCCCACCAACCTAGCCACCAAACCATCACCTAGCCAACCACACTTTACAATCATCTAAGCCCTGAGCCACAACGCACTAACCCAGCCACCAAACCATCAAGCCATTCTCACATCATTTGAAGCCAACACCATACACCTAGTTGCCCCCTGAACTTCCTCCCAATAGCCACCCTACCCCAGGAGAGAGAACCTCTGCCATTAAAAAGTTTTAAATTTTTTAGTTAGCCAATTCCCCTAATTCCTCTATAAAGGAATCTTGCAATGGATGCCAAATTCATGGTCATAATCTTAGGGGATTGGGTGGGTATGGCCGGTGGAGGGTGTGGGTGGGTTTGGATGGTTATGGATGATGGTGTGGTGGTTTGTTGCAGAGAGAGGAGAAAGGTGAAAGGATGAGGCCATTTTTGGGGAGGATATGGATCTTTGGCCAGAGTTGGATTTGGGTAGATTTTATTTTTTTCTTTGTAATATTTTTTTTAATTTTATTTTCAAAGATTAGAGAAGCAATATTTTTAATTATTAATTTTCTCTTTTTGTAATATAATTTTTTAATTAAATAAGTAATTACATTTGGTAAAAAGACTAAAATAGTCATGCCACGTCATCAAAACTAATAGAGTTATTAATGGAGATAACAGTAGGGGTAAAGTGGAACATGAAATCATAGTCAAGGAGGTTAAGTGGGCCACTTTAACTTTTGGGGTGGTAAAATGAGATTTTGACCGAAGTTTCAGGGGGCATTATAGTAATTAAGCCTTAAATGCATACGAATATTTTAACAGTATAGCCACGCTGCTTTACTTGTTAAATATTAACATATTTTCAAAGTACAGCCGCACTGCCATAATCGTTAAATATTAATGTATTTTAACAGTACAGCCGCACGGCTATACTCTTTAAATATTAATATCATTTTGTTTTCATCATGAATTAGGTTATCCTCTGTGAGGCAAAGTTGAAAAACGAAAAAAAGAAGGTAAGAAATGTAAAATACATAGAAAAAAATGTATCTTGTATCTTCTGATGAGCAAGAGAAAAAAAATACATCTTTGTGGATTGTGTTTTATGAATTTGTAAAAGAGTTATGATTCAGATAAAGGTTTTATTTCTTCCCATTGTAACAATAAGAAATTTAATATAGAGAAAAATTCATGTTCTCTCTTTTGGTAAGCAAGTGAAAAATGCATCTTGTTGGATTGCGTTGTATGGATTGGTAAAGGAATGAGTTAAAAGGGTTAGAAATTAGGAGTGTACATCGGTTTGAAACCAATGAATTTTGATCAATCTAATCCAATCCAATTTTTTATTGGATTTGGGATTTTACAATCCCATCTAATGTGTTCGGATGTTAGGATGCATCCAATCGAATCCAATGTACACATTGGATTCAATTGGATTGGATGATCAGTTTGTATGAAAATATGATAATCACAAAGATAATCATATAAAATTCAATCAGATAGAAAATGCCATTAAGTATGTATTAAATAGGCACAAACAAATTTTATAAAAAAGCAATACAACACAAAGTTCGACATTTAGAGTTCAAGTTACATCCATTCCTTCAAAAAAGAAACACTAAACTAAAGTCAACATAAAAACTTAAACAACTCTTCAAGGTTCCAAGTCCAACAATCCTGTAATTTATTTCGTATGCTTATATTATATCATGCAATCAACAAACATGTATATATACTTAATACTCTTAACTTAAGAGAGTTGCAAGATAACAATATTAGATAGAATGAATGAAACAAACTTATGTACAGAGCATGCAACCATATTCCACATCAAGTTTCATTCAAAGTAAGTTGTGTTGTAGTACCCAAAATTTCTACAAACAAAAATAGTAATAATTAATTTCAACTATGAAACTTATCTTCAAATAATATTTACCAGATTCAATTTCTTCCATTTCATCTACAATCTCAAGAACATCACTTTTTGGTGAAGAACATAACCAATTTTGAGTGGAAATGAGTACCTCCACTGTTCTTGGGGATAATGAACTCCAAAAAGGATCTACAATGTGACTACCAGTACTAAATGTTGATTCAGATGCCATAGTAGAGACAGGTATTGCCAACACATCTCGTGCAATATAAGACAAAATCTTATATATTTTTCAGAATTCATCTTCCACCAACTCAGGAGGTCAAAGTTCTCATTTTTTGGATTCTCACATGTTTCAATTAAATACCTATCAACTTCTATTTTCAACTCTTCACCATCAGTTTTCTCCACAAGTTTCATGAATCTAGTTGTGAAAGCAGTAGCAAAATCTACTTCATTACTATCAATCTCCATCTCACTTGGATTATGAGTCTCATCCTTATGTGCAACATTATCTTGGTAAAGCAATTTATATTGATCATACAATTCATTCAAATTACTTCTCACTTTACTTGTCATCTCACTAGCTTTATCTTCACCACATAACAAAGAAAAACAATACTGCAAATAACGTTCCTTGTAATGAGGATCAAGTAAAACAACAACAAACAAATACATGTTAATTTTTTGGTAGCTTCCCCAATATATTTCATACTTCTTCAGCATATTCTCAGCCATAATCTTAAGAAAAACATCTTTACTATGACTCCAACTTTGCAATTGCGCATGAACCATACATAGTTGTTTCAGAAACAGATTTGAGGTTACATACAAAGTACCATAAAATACTAGAGTTGCATCATAAAAGACTTTCAAAAACTTAATAAAGTGGCGGGCATTATTCCAATCCAATGAGGTGGGAGCCCTTTTCCTTTCATCCACACAAAACTCACGAACATATAGTGTATCTTGTTCCTCTAAGCATTCAAAAGCTTTTTGATATTTTTCTGCAACTTCTAATATTAAATAAGTAGAATTCCACCTTGTCGAAACATCTTGACATATAGCTTTATGTGAAGAAATTTTCACTCACTCCACACAAGCCTAGGTTCAAAAACACGTAACATATCCCTAAAACCCTCACCCTCTACAACTCTAAAGGGTTGTTCATCAAGTATAATATATCTAACAATTGCTTCCCTACATTTCTCTGGACTATAACTTGTAGCAATCAGTTTGTCTTCCTCCTTGCTTTCCTTTGGTTGGAAAGACAAAGTTTTTTGCTTCTTGATATCTCGACCTAGATATTCTTAACATTGATTTGCCAAATGACTCAAAAAGTTTGATGCCCCATTTCTTTTGCTACCACATGCCTATACTTTGTTGCAATATTTACATTTTGCCTTGGGATTTTTTTGGATCATCTTGCATTTTAATAAAGTGCTCCCAAACAATTGAAAGAGGTCTAGCAATTTTTTTCTTACCTTCTTCTATGGAAGTAGAATCATTGACTTTGGTTTCTTGTGGCAATGCTTCAGCATTTGAAGGCTTGACAATATCGGGCCCATTAGAAATTAAAGGTGTATAAGTTGGTGGGTGACTTGTATTTCCAATTGGATTTTCATTGGAAGTTGAAGTTGGAGTAGTCACCTGTTTCATAAATACTCCACCAATATTTTCATGCTTGAGAAGATGCAAAATGAATAATTGAATCATTGAGTTCTTGAATCCAAAATAATGAAAACTTACCAAGTAAGAAGATGCAGATGAAGCCATGGTGTTAGGTTATGAAATGTGAAAGTGAAACTAAAAGTTTGAACTCCAGAACGTCAAAGGTATTTTCTTTTTTTGGAACGTGAAAGCTGCAACATTAGAGGTGTTTTATTTGTACTAGAATTGGAACTGGAACGTCAAAGGTCACTAAATTGAAAAGTCTCAGCATTTAAATTTTAAAACTATGGATTTGCACATAGAAATCTAGAATTGTTATGCTATATTAATATAGTTTTTCAAAAGAATATCAACAAAGTTGTGTTGGTGTGTTGGTTTTTAAATATGTTGTACTTGGTTCTAGTTCAAATACTAGGAAATGCAAATATTTGCATATATTTTTTAAAAGGTTGGATCGGTTCAGTTTGTATTAGATTTCAAATTTTGGATTCGCTAACCAAATCAATCTAATCGATTTTTTTTTTTTTTGAATCCAATCCAATCCGCCAATATTATTGAAACCAATAAAATTGGATTGAATTGGTCGGTTTTGATAGATTGATTTGGATCCTGTACAGCCTTATAGATTACATACCTTATGGAGAAAATGACAAGGAATTTAAAGGAGGCACATTTTTAGAATTTCAATGGTTTACATTATATTCGTTGACAGCCCAAAATAATACCAAATTCAGGTGCCAATTTAACATTTTTGTTCAAGCCACCAACTTCCCAAAATAACATTATAATTTTTATTCAAGCCACCAACTTGCCAAATTAACATTTTTGTTCAAGCCACCAACTTCCCAAAATAATATTATAATTTTTGTTTTAATCTTTTGTTTTATTTACTTTTAGATTATATAACAAAATTGAAACAACCAAAAACATTAAAAAGATAATCCAACATTAGTGAGAAAAATCAGCTGAACTCATGACATTTGGAAATGTTTTCATGAAATGGCAGTCATGCAAGCAATAAGACTATTTGTTCATTAATCATGTTTAGATTTTCTCAACCAATAATAATAAAGAAAATTAAAAATTAAAAATTAAAATTACCTTAAGCAAATATTATCCTAATCGGGAGGGCCCACTTGTAGAGAAAAAATAGGGGAAGTTCTGTGCACCTACCGGCGCCATGAACAGGTAACGGCAAAACATGGCAGGTTTGGTTGTTGCCTGGACGCCAAATATGCCATGCTTGCTTATCCTCCTCAGGAAGGATCAAAATTCAGAACTCTGATCCCCTGCGGACGCGCCCCACTACACCCGCGCCCATCAGGAAACATCAGACCCAATCAGATTGCAAAAGCTCACAATCAATCGTTGCCAAAACCCTAAACTCCCTTTTGACTCTGGTGCGAGCGACCGCAGGCCACAATTCCTCCTCGTATCGTCTTCGTTGTCACTGAAATGGCTCTGACTCACACTCGCTCACTCGTATATATACTGGATGTCCTTATCTTTCAACACTTTCTCTGCCTCTCTCTCTCGTTTGCTCTCGTTTGTTCTCTCTGTTCTCTCTTTCTCGTTTGCTCTCTCTGTTTCTCTCTGTCTCATTTGCTCTCTCTCTCTTACTCTTTGTGTTGCTTCAATGGCTTCCGAGCACTGCTTCTTCTGCAAGGCTGAGATTGCTGAGTTCATTACTGGCTGGCCGCTGAAAGATGGCTCTTTCGCTAAGCTCTGCGGGAAATGCGGGTAAGCCAATTTTCCTTTTACATTTTTGTTTCTCTGAAGGATTTGTCTTCTTTTCTTTTTTTTTTGCTGGTATGTGACATGTTTGCATGCTCTATTTGATTTAAATTAGAGTGCTTTTTTTTTTCCTTCCTTTTTGAAGAGAAAAGGTATGGCTTGGATTGTTTTGCTGGTATATATATTGCTCTTTGCTCTTTGGGACTGAATTGAAAGTGTTTCTATGTGTGTTTTTCTGTGATGTAGGTGGTCCAGGTTGATAATGATTTAATGCCCTTTTGGAATGTCAAGTGTCATGATTTTCTTTGCTTTTGATTTCTAAAATTTGTTGATTTTTTGTGGTGATTCTGGGTTATTGATTCTAATCGATTGACTTAAAACAGCTAATGTTATCCGTTAAGATTTTCGGTTCAGCCTTGGTGGATATGACTTCACTCCCTTTAGCATAAAACAGAAGGGACTAGGTTGAAATCGTGACATTTTTTCCTTGTGGGTCTATCCCTGTTGAGGGAGCTCACACTAGCATGGGATAAGGTTAATGGGAATATAACATAACAAAACACTACAGGGGATATGCTCCTGCATGCAATGACTGTATTTTCTAGCAGCAATATTATTATTAAAAGTTTTACTTTAATATATGGTGCTAGTTACTACTAGGATGTTGATGGGTTGATTGAACGAACATATAAATGGCTATTGATTGGGTAATGTATTTTCTTCGTCAACATTTTGGTTTGAATGTTGTGTGGGCTTTTCTAGACTCAAATTTGATTAAGTGAACTCTTCTATTATTTAAGCTGGGCCTTTAGTGATCCTGAGAAAATGAATTGGTGCATAAAACAGGCATTCATACCCTGTCTTAAGGTTACATATGAAAATTTGGATTCGAATAAAGAGATTCATTACTTTATGCAATAACTGTCCTGTGAAGCAAACCAAAATTTGAATTTCGGTTGATGCATGGATTTAGCAAGTCGAAGTTGTTTATCAGCCAATTTTGCAGATGTTGCATTAGTATTCATTGGAAAAGGAGCAGAACTTGGGTTTTGTTTGCCTCAACATATGGAAGAAGTGAGCAAGATCATGTAAATCTGATGGGACTTAATGCTGTAAATGTTCATGCCAGTTTTATTTCATTGTCTCTTAGGTAGCGTTGGTCTTGCAGATTTGGCACATGGGAATGTGTATGTGATTTATTTTCCATATTTGGCAAGTTCCAACATGGGAAAGGAAGTGGTGTAGATCAGTAGTGATTTGATGCAGGAGCATCTACAAGGCTCTCCAAGAGTATGTGGACACCCTAGCAAATTAGGACAGGGTTCTAGCTATTTGGGAATTTTAGTTTTTTTTTTTTTGGTCATGTTTTTCTTTCATGTTTATTCCTGTTAGGATTAGGATTTATTAAGTAGTCTTAGTAGGAATAGATTTGTTAGGTAAGAACTAGTAGGATTTGGTTTCCTTAATAAACAAGGAATAGGAATGCTAGACTGCTTTACTCTAGTATAAATAGGCTCTTAAGAGACTTTTGCATTCAGTTTGTTATGAATATTATCCCATAATTCGATTTATAGAGTTTTGGGATTCTTGCCCTAGAACTCA
This sequence comes from Prunus mume, assembly GCF_029339155.1. NCBI lineage: Eukaryota > Viridiplantae > Streptophyta > Magnoliopsida > Rosales > Rosaceae > Prunus > Prunus mume. Next base: position 14,447,921 of record NC_142700.1, on the reverse strand, counting down.
ATTATCTTCATTCCAACTTCAATTCTATGGCTTAATCTCTCTATTTTCTTTTTCTTTTTTTAAATCTGTTTCTACTGTGTTTTGGCCTTATTCTACCTGCTAGACAGCAACTTATTGTTACTGCCACGCACCAGGAAGGGTTGGGTTTCCGATACCCATGGGTATCCAAGACCCCCAAAATAGGTGCTTTGCTTTCCCAAATGATGAGGTGGGCTACCCATCCCTATTCGTTAGGTTTGATTTAAAATAAATGATAATGAACCTAAACCCTTAAATTTATGCTTTCAAAAAATAATATACCATTGGGTCTCTAAGAAATCCTTCAAATGGGAATGGGTAAGGGTTCCTAGGATCCCATCCCATGAAGGATCCCATCGCATGAAACAAGTGCTCCTTAGATTTTTGGATATAAGGAAGACATGAATCTTGAAACCTTGGAATTGTTGGTGTTTCTATATAAATTATTGGGACTCTCCTTGCAAGTTACAACTACTAGCTTCAAGGCTTTTACGTGTTCGTTGGAAGGCAGCTAGCTCCAAGGCTTAACATTAAGGCTTAGAAAGCTTACATACAAGACGATGACTTACTACAAGGGATATTCTCTAGAATGTTGCTACTTGCATGTGTTGTTTTTCGGGTACAATTTCTTTTGTTGAAGGTTGCTCGAGCTTTTCCTAGTAGTATGGCATGCTTTACTTCATAGCCTGTGGACGCTTTTCAAGAAGTTTCATTTTCCTTCCCCGTCAACATAGCAAAGGACTTTTTCTAGAAAGCACCTCTGTCATTCATCAGAAGATCAATTCCCCTTTGTGCACCCCAAAATAATAATAAATGTGGATGCTTTTGTAAAGAAGATTATGGGATTTCTCTCTTCAAACATTTTGATTAATCTATATTTTCCTAATTTGTCACTCTAATAAATTCCATAAATTAGGGTGTCTTTTATTGCTCCAATATGATCTCCTTAAGTTGTAAAAGGATTAAAGGTGATGTGCATGACTCACTAGTAATGACTAACGATGAAGAACTATGTAGTAGTTACTACCTTTTTGGTAAACTTTTTCCTAATGCTTCACAACTTACTTTTATTGTTGTTTGTTCATCGTGGTTAACTTTTAGAAAGTCATTATTATGACCTAAAGAACGTGTTTCTTTTCCTTGCCTTTACTTGTATCTACACTAGTAAAGCCAAGTGAAGATAGTTTGATGATCAACTTGAACATTTCTCAAAATCCAAGGATACTAATATTTGGTATGGTCATGACTATAAAATTCATGACATACTATGTAAAAAATGTCGCTTTTTTGAAATATAAATGGTGTCTTTGTCCATCATCATTTGCACAAATTAATTCAACAAAGAAACTCCACGCGCTTTGTTTTTGAAAATGTGATTTGTGTGCAAAATTTCAAAATAGTTTGATGGTAGATCTTTCTTAGAATAAAGGTCTTGCTAGAATCCTTCCACTACCTAAATAACAATGCCTCATTTGATAATGAATTTGAGGACTCCTCCTTTGTACGCGGTTGTTCTGAGCTTCAAGTATGAATCTCATGGAGAATTCAGTCCTAGCTCACGGTATCTAATGCCATTTGATCCTAGTTCTTGTCTCCCAATGTCAATGTTGGTCCAACATCGATCCTCGTCATTGGTGTTCTTTCCAATCTCTACGCATTCACCGCTCCACCAAAAGTTCTCTCTGCCCCTACCGCACTTCATTAGAAAAATATGATCAATTAAACAAGCAACAAAACTACTTGCTCCAAATAACTTCTTCTTGTTGCATCGAAACATACAAATGTTGAATAGTCTGGGGTCGACAATTCTTTTCCCTTCTTCAAACTCAGACTCATATACATATTGGACTTGGAGAAATCTATTACACAATTTATGAAGAAAAACATTGTAGGAGAAAAACAATGTAGTTGACTCATTTGGAAGACACAAGTAAGTGAAAGAATTACTTGCCTTTTATGGGATTATTAAGGTTTAAAATAGGTAACTAGTGTATCTTGCAACGAAAGTTAATGTTTGTTTACTTACCATCTTTTACTATATTTTCATGGGCCAAATATTAATGATAATAATGATGGGGACAAGGGTCTTGATCCCACTAGAGTGTAGTAAATCCGAAGAACACATTCTCAATCTACATTGCTGGGTATAACTTGCTTGCGAAGTCATGGTCACGAGGGTTTGTTGGCATACCACCAGAAATAAGCGTATGTTCCATCCAGAGTCTTCTCTTAAACATAGATAGGTGAGTTCATTATAGAAGAACTTCCTAGAATACAGTCCTAGACCTTTGTTTTTGACTTCTACTACATGAAGCCATTCTTGGACAATGTTGGTGGTTTAGGGTTTCCTAATGTTGCAACTTGGGACAATGATGCGGAAAGTGATCCTGATCTTGTAAGAGAAATTTAGGGCAAGTCCACGAGTGGAGGGAGCTAAGGCTCGAGATAGGCAGGTGCCCTTCTCCACCCCTCCCTCAAATTTCCTTTTTTTTTTTTAAAGAAAAAGATTACATGTATATTTTTCTCAATAAAATATGAAATTGCTCTAAAATTTCCGAGTGTCCCCTTCCCCTCTGTCTTTTCTTTCTCTACCTCTATTCTCTCCTGTCTACCTCTTTCAAATCTTTCCCTCTCTTACTTTGAGTCTGATGATGCCTTCTTCTCTCTGGTTACCGCTTGCTCGTTGACTCAGAGTTTGAATTTAAACATATACTAGGGTATCAATTTCTTGTAGTGTTTTCATGGACTTTTTAGGTACATATGTTAGCACATATGTAGTTGAATGAAATTTATTATTGTGTAAATTCATGTATTTTTCTTTATTGAATTTGAGTCTAATATAGTTTGTTGGTATGCATAACTATTAGATTTTTAATGTCACAAATTAAAAAACATGAGAGAGAGCACATAATTAGAGATTTATAAATAGTAAAACCTTTAGCTTAAATTGTCAGAATTTTGAATTGTTTGAGGTGCCCCTCTCTTAAAAATTTCCTTGCTCCACCCCTTGAGACATTCTCAATCAAATTTCAGGCTACAATCCTATGCTTGTGTGAAACCAGCTTCATACATGGTTGGCAGTTAACTAGGTATGGTCTTGAGAGATGTAATTAATCTTTATGTTCATAGGACTAAAAAGAAGAATAATTGTATAAGAAAATAGGAAATCTAAGAGTTACATTAAAGATCCTAGAGAGACTCAAGTGGGTAACGTATTTGGAAATAATATTTTCATTTACCTCTGTATTTATTTACCAATATTTGCACTTTGTTAAGCTAGATGAGAGTAAGTGCCGGAGTTGTGATGTGTGCCTACTCACTTATGTGCGACGTTGACGTAGGTGTAGCTTCATAGTTTAGGATTTTCAATTTTCTGGTTGACATATTGAAGTATCTTGAGACTTCATATTGGATTTGTTACCGCCTTTAGGGTAATTCTAAGGTTTCCTTATTTGGATTTGTTCAGCTCCATAAACTGACTTGGGACATTGTCGTTCTGTTAGACAGCATTGGGCACTGAAAAAATTACAGAGAATTAATGTTCATTTTGGTTTTATCCTTCGGTCTCTATTATCTTCAACTTAGCCTCTTGCGATCTTTTGCTTCCTGGGTTTTACACCAGTAAGGATGTCAACAGTTGGGAAAAAAAGTCTTGATCCTACGTAAGCAAGTCATATTCAAAGACACATCCTTAGTCCAAATTAGTGGCAATAAATAGCTTGCATGAGGCTAGAGTCACAAGAATTTCCTTATCAGATAGATAAGGTATAATTAATGGTGTAAAACTGACTTTGTGTTTGTGTTTAGATTTTTTTTTTTTTTTTTTTTTTTGGGGTCTGAGTGTTTAGTTTTCTTAGTGTTATCATTATCTGCTTCTCTAGTTAGGTTTTCTAGATGAATTGTCGCCTTTGAATATTATAACGGTATGCTATCTAGACCAGCCATTTAATTGTTTAATGGGTATGTGGGTTACTTTGATCACATGATCAATATCCTTTCATTGTCATATTTGATATGCATTAACTTGGTTATTCAGTAAGTCTGCAAGTGAAAATTGATACATTGTCGCACTATTCTTCAGAGTTTCTGGTAACTGACTTGATTATTTGCAAATTTAGTTATGCTTATATACATGATCAGTTCTGTGAAACTTTTCATTCCAAGTCTGATGGATGGAGACACTGTGATGGCTGCAAGAAGGTGAGCTGGCAACTTCACCCTTTGTTTGTTTTTGGCTTTTTGGATCTATATTCGGATCAACAAAATTTCTGAACTCCAGATTTTGTTTTAGATACCAAAAATTTTGTTTTATTTACCATTAATTTTAACTAATAATTGGCAGCGACTCCACTGTGGATGCATTATGTCATGCCACACGTACACGGAACTGGACTATGGAGGTGTAGGTTGCAGTAAATGCTTATTGCGAAGTAAAAAATCTATGGAGTCAGGTGAAGTGATAAGTGATGTTTGTGTTTTTATGACTTGTATACCTTATCTGTGGAAATTTGAAAATTAATACGTTCTAAAGCATTTTTATATAAACTCAGATGCCTTGTTTCAATATATGGTTTGTGTGGTGTTTCCCTTGTTAAAAAAGAGTGCTGGAATGCTTGAAGGGACAACATGTGTATCCATCCGCATCCGATGCTCATTTGGAAACTTATGAAATAACTCAACTACTTTACCTTAGAAGTCTTGAAGTTGGGACTGTGTCATTCTTTTTCTTAATCGTTATAGATTGTTATTTTTAGTATGTTTGGTTTGCTGCATGCTAAAGCATACATTGTCAACTTTCAAATATATGCATGTGTGTATCTAGATTCTCAGAATTGTGTTTATTAGACACCTCATTCCCATGTTAAGTTTTGCACTTAATGTTTGTGTCCTCAACTATACGCTTGAGTTGAAAATGTCTCCAAGAACTTAAAAGAAAAAAAGAACACACAGTTTTGTCATTTAAACTTAAAGGGGAGAAAGAAAAAAAACAATGGAGTGCAAGAAATGCAGTGAGCTGAAGAAAAATGTCCTTTTCTTTTCCTCAATTTTCATAGGCAAGGAAAGTTGGAGGAAAAATTAAATGAAGAAATCCTGGTTACAAACTTACAGCATAATTGTTTTTGTGGTGAAATTTTTCCCAAACTTGTTTTCTTAGTTTTTCTTTTTAAGTATGTCATGATCCTAAAAGAAAGACTTAACATAACTTTTCTTAGTGATTTCTTTTCTTCTCTTATCACTTTTAATCTATGTAATTTATCTTCCCTATTCTTCTCCCTCGCCAAAAATAGTTATGGGTTGCAATTCTGTGCTGTTATAGTGGTTATCATTATTGATTCAGAAAAATCACTGGAATGAGGTAGTGATTACTGACTCTAGCCAGTCCTCTACTTTTTCAGCTGCCAATGAAGGGATGTATTTAACAACATTATCTGATTCTGATACCCATTCTGTGGCATCTAGTGAGATAATTGCTGAATGCTGTTCTCCTGGATCATCTAAAGGAAAAGCTTCTGCACATATTGGAGAAAACTCTAATGTGGATTCTAGCGGACATACAGGTTGTGAAGAAGGAGTAGAGAGTGAAACACCACGAGTGGATGCCTCTACTCAAAACCATTTGTATCCTCAAAGTCTGCTTAAGATGACAAGTCATGAGCAGCTCCAGAAAATCTCTGGAAAGTATCCACTAATTTTTTGTGTGTCATAGGTCTTAGAAGTTGAAAGAAGGAATTTGTTATTTTATAATTTTTCATAGTAATAGAAGTGATTTTTTTAATGCATTGAGTTCATTTCAATTGTGATAAAATATGGGCACTGCTTCTATGCTACCCCCCTTTATTTTATATTTTATATTTGTTTTTATGTTTATATTTTTGAATCCGTGAGTCCTTGACCCAATCTGAGATCGAACATTGATGCTATACCTCTGTTTGAGAAGTCATTAACCGCAAGTGATACTTTCCTGAATACAGCACGTCTAGTGATACCAAAGAAATGTGCAGAGGTAAGTCCCAATGCTCATTTAGTATTTGATTAATCTCAGTACATTAACGATAATTGCTCTTCATGGTTTTCCCTATGCTTCAATTTGAAAATGGGAATGGCTGCTGGTGCAATATGAACAGTGACCCCAAGTCCAACAAAAGTTTTGAGGGACTTGATTTTTCCTTCAGAAAACTTTTTGAGAAGGGGGTGCCTCATATCATGCCTTTTGAATTGTTATTGCTATGTTGTCCTGTTCCTACTCATCTCATTTGTCATCTTTTTAATCTTGAAAATTTCCTTTGTTATATCGTTTTATACTTGTGAACTGACAAAATATATTTTAGTCTGAGCAATCATTTTGGCTATTGAGTCAATTGACTGCTTTAATCTATAAGGTAAATATTTGTAACCCCAGTCTCAAGCATGATGGTCTTACCTCTTTCTCTCTCACTCTCTCACTCTCTCTCTCACACACACAATCATACACCAACAAACACCCAATTGCGATTTTAAAGTAGAACAGTTGTGTCAAACTATTGATTCTTGTAGCAGAGCCAAATCCTTCCCGGCAAAAAAATAAAGCAGTCACCTTTACATGAGAAGGGATCTTAGGGAGGGGAAATAAAACTATTCTTTATGCATTTGTCTTTTGTTTACTGAATCAGCTAGGTTATTTTATTTTATTTTATTTATTTATTTTTTTTCAGAATATATATTTCTGACTCATCTAAACAAGCAGGAAACATCTTTGTCCTTACTCTTGAAGTTTTGTGTGCTGCTCACAATGAAACAGGCCCATTTTCCAAAAATTTCTGAAACACAAGGATTCCCCATCGCAATTCAGGATTACACAGGCAGGGACTGGAAGTTTCAATATCGTTGCTGGCAAAATAGTAACAGCAAAAAGATGTATGTATTAGAAGGACTCAAGGATTACATGATCTTAAATCAGTGGCAAGTTGGGGACACAGGTATCATATAACTCAGTTTACAAAGTCTGGACATCCTTTTATTTAATTCATTTAAGTTTTTTTGTTTGTTTTGTTTTTTGTGACAAGTTGTTCTCTATGGTTTGTTGATGATTCTCTCTCTCTCTCTCTCTCTCTCTTCTCTCTCTCTTAGTTTCATTGTTCAGGAGTTTGATAGTGCCTACTTTTTAGCTAACCTCAAATCCTGATTTGAAGTAGAGCTACACTCAACTAAATGCCTTGACCTTTTTATTACTTTTTCTACCACTGATATCATATGTATGAATTATGTACTCAATGATATTGACGTCAATCCCATTATAAAATAAATAAACACAATTATATTGGCATAAATGATTTAACTATCTTGAATACTTTTTCATTTTTATACAGGGAATTTCCTGAAAGTTTGTGTGTGTTTTAAACATGTTCACTTATGAGCTATATATCCTATGCATCGAAGATGTCCTAATTTTGTGACCAACATGGTGCATTTTTTCAGTGACGTTTCATCGAACAGAACAAGAAGGAAAACTGATTATTGGAACAAAAAAGACGCCAGCTTCTGTTGCTTCTATTCAAGCTCTTAAGGTACTGCATGCTACAATATTCTTTTCATGTGACTACAGCTTTAATGTCCTCTAAAATACGAAACATTTTCTAAGCTACATACTTCGTCTTCTGTCTTAGTGTTTTCATATGATGTCCAATGCAAGAATTTTCAACTCTGAATGATTGAAACTTTTCTCTTCATCTTCGTCTTCCGAGAAACTGATGTAACATATGGATGTGACTGATGTTCCCATGATACTTCTTAGATCCTTAGTTTTTATAGCAGGAGCTACTTAACTGAATTGAATAGCAACAAGTGATATCTTTTCTTCTGACAGGAAAAAATTTGGAAACTACTAGGCTGAAGGGAGACCAGGTAAACAGCTTCTTTTCAAGTAGTCACCTTTCTTTACAAAAGCATATGTTTCTATAATTTCCATGTATAATTTGATTTTGCAATTTTAGTTTTTCATTGAAAATTTTTCCATCTTCCTTAAATCTTAAATCTTAAATCTCTTTTCCAGATACTATACTGATGTTCTAAAACAAGTTCTTATCCTCTCCCAGGACCAAGTGAACCTTGTGCTTTGTTGGATGCTTGAAGGTCTTTATGCTCATTCAGTCAAGAGCCTAGTGTGTCAGTGTCACGGAGACCTTCCTTCTCTCTTAGGCTTATCAAACTCTCTGAGCTTACAAAGCCAAAAAGAAGTAATTTTCTTCATTGTTCCCATAACAATATTTCAATACTCTACGGTTTTTTTTTTTTTCAAATTTTTTTTTTTCTGATAAGGGTAATTTGAAAAGATAGGGTCAGAAAAGAGAGGATTTCTCTAAGAGTTCCAGCAATATATACTTGTGATTGTTTCAGGATAAAATATTGGCTAAACAATGCAAATGCAATCTTTACCAAAACAAAAAAAGAAGCAAGAAAATTGGGAACTTGTGTGCTTCATAATGCTCTTAAGGACAATGATGCATTACTCTAAGAGAATCAAGTCTTTTGTACAAGAACCTTGATGTTATGGAGTAACCTTTTACTAAGGATGTCCGTGGTCAAGGTTAGGTCAGTAACAAATATTTCTGATGAATTTTGGAACTACCCCAGTTCAAAAATTGTTTACTAGGTCAAACTAAACAAGTCTTGCTCATTTGATTGATCTATGGATATGTTTTTTTTTATTTTAATCCTTGCCTTAAAGAGATGAAAATACATTTTCTTTATAAAACAAAGAGGTTTCATGTCTCTACCTTCCTTATAGATTAAGTTAACAAGAAATTGCTATAATACACATTTTGCTGAAGAACTGAAAAGCTCATTAAGGTTGAAATTTGAAGATCCAACAGTTTTCAAGCATTCAGATTTTGTATAGCTGTTGCTAGTGAAATCATTACTAGAAAATTATCCCTTAATATAGCATTTATAGCTTCCTGCCTTGCCAACATTGTGAAGAGTCTGTGGTTACCAAAAACAGCAATTTAAATAAAACTTGTAATACATCTCAGAAACTAAAATTAAACTTTACCAATTGTAGTGTACTCTTGAATAGTTAAAAAGCATCCAGCAACACTGGCTTGACAACAGACAAGTATTTCCAAGTTAGGTTACTATAGAGTATGAGGTATTTTGGTTATAAAAAAACGCATTAAGAAAGAGATTCTTGAATTTTTCATGTTAAGTTTTACCTAAGTACACAGCCTACTAGGTGACTGATTAAAGTCCTCACTAAAAATGAACTTCTTAGATATTGGAGTATTCCATTTTACCATTTGGAGGTCCATGATACATTTGAAATCTTTCTGTGGCGACCATTCTGGATTATGAATAACTTGTATTAGTTGATAACCCTACTCTGGATTATATGCTTATTCCAATGAAGATATTCAAATTACTCACCGAACGGCACGGCCATAAGAGTACCAATTTTGAATCTTCCCCTTTATGCCTATCCTTCGCCTTCATTATCCATCCAGTAACTCATATAATATGAAAGGATCTAATGAATTTCTGCCTGTCTAGTGTGGGGCTCTTGTCTGTGACATTCTTCCCCACATATAAACCCCCTACCTACCTGTTCCATCCTACCCGTGAGTCCCATTATTTACGTGGACATCATTATGTGGGCGCTTGGTGCAATATTGAGAGGAGTTGGGCCTACTTTGATACCACATATTAGGTGCCTTAGATCAAACTCATTCCATTCTGATGGGGGTTCCTCGTTCATCACAGATTGACGATTGTGTCCCTTCAGGGACATCCAATAAACTTGGAATGAGATAGAGTGACTAAGTTTTAATATTGTTGGTCTTTTTTTAAATACATATCCAGTTTTCGCATGCCCCCGCCCCCTTTTTGAAAACAAAAGAAAAAAGAAAAGAAGAAGAAAGAATTCCTTGTAGACCTGAAAAATGCTTGCTGCCTGTCCTTTCTTGGAGGCCTAAGTGAAAAGCTGTATGACCAGGCCAAAATATCATTTGAAGGTTCCACATTCTACAGCAATATTTCTTTGAGTTGACCAAGCCATCCTTCAATGGTGGTATAAAGAGGTTTACAATTCTATACTGGATATTCGTTGGCTGCTCTTGTAGCACTTTAAACACTGAATTTTGTCAACCATTGATAGAGTCAGTTTCCTCTCTCTTTTGCTTGTATCCGTATGTGTGATCTGATTTTCTTAGATTTGGTAAGTTCGTTTCTGAAAAAGAAAATAATTATGAATAAAATGAGTTAATGATATTAGCTTATGCTTAAGTCCCGGCTATACAAAGTAAGCTGCAAACCAGAAAATTCAAAAGCATAATTGTTGAAAGCAAAGAATCTGAAATTTGATGGAAATAAAAAGGGTGAATAGGCATGACAGAGCACAGCTTTTGCTTCTTTGTTTTTTAATTATTGAAAACTAAACTTTCATCAACTTGAGTTTGAATAGCAGAAAGTTGGAGTCTAATGGCTGGCATTGCATAAATTTAACTATGTTTTTGCTAGAATCATTGATGTCATGCAAAAGGATTGCTCCTACTGCTGATGGTCAAGCATGTTTTCTAAATTTTGATGGCTGGATAACTTAATCCTTTCTCTTCTGTGTTACCCGTCTCCTTAGTTTTTACATATGCATGAAAGACCTGCTACATCCGATAAGCTCTTATCCAGACATTGAATGCATCGCTCTCCGGAGCTTACCTTGTAAGTAGTACTTAACCATGTTTCCGACATCATTGCTTTCACAAGCAAGATGGCATTCACGCACTCTAGCTCTTTGATTGCCTCAGTGCATGAGTAGCCATAAGATAGTGTTCTGGTAGTCCTCCCCACTCTTTAGGATGGCAAGACATCAGGCTAAAAGTGTTGTTCTCCAATTTTAGTTAAATATTATCAGAATGTTACTTTGGAAGCTTTGAAAAGTGACTAACAATTGAGATTCAAGGGGCTCTTTCACGCTGGGGGTTTAGCTATGCTTCAAGCTATGTAGTACCAACTTATTATTATCCTTGTAGTACCAAGTGGTGCAGCTCTTAAATTGGAAAAGATGATGAATTTTTCCTGGGCTGGTTTAGAGGGTGGGCAAAAGGCCATCTAGTTAAATGGGAATTGGTGACTCAAAGCGCGGAAAGATGGGGCTTAAACATTGGCAATTTGTAAGTGCCTTTGGACATTTCCTTTAGTAGGGGAGTCATTGTGGCATGCTGTCATAAGAAGTAAACATGGGTTTGAAGAGAATGGGCGGGATGAAAATCCAGCTCAGAGGGGTTCTAGCTGGAGGCCTTGGAAAGACGTTTTGTCAAGGGTATGATTTGTTCCTACCAGGTTGTGGGTAATGGGGCTAGGGTGAGATTTTGGTATGACAGTTGGGTGGAAGAATTGTCCTTGAAATAAAAGTTCCCTGCTGTTTAACTTATCATATTATAATAAGAAAACAGTAGCAAGATTAGTAGAATTCTCATCTGATTCACTCAACTGCACTTTTGGTTTGAGTTTAAATGATTTCGAGAACGAGGACCTTTCTTCATTGCAGGCTATACTGAAGATTCAGGTTGGTGCTTGATAATTTGGATGCAAGGAAGGTGAAGGGAACCGTTCTTGTAAGTCGTACTTACTTGTGTAGTAATGCCACTACCTTTGATTTTCAGTTGTACAGTATGATCTGGAAAGCCAAGGCTACTCTGAAGGTCGATCATGGAAAAGTGAGCAACCATGGGCATGTATTTCTCCTCACTGGTGTATCAAAGAGGATGGGGAGAAGGTTTATCATGTGTTTCTGCACTACACAGTTGCATTAAGTCTGTTCCTTAAAACTGTTCAGGGAGGCTGAAGTGAGCTGGGCAATCCCAAAGGGGTGTCATGCCTCGTGTGAAAAGCATGTAGAGTTTGGTGGTAAGAAAAGGGCCAAAGAGAGAAATAGGAGACTTTTTGAAGACAATGGTGGGATGGAGGTGGAGGATCTTTGGTATTAACTCAGATTTTGGTTATTTCGAAGCTTTCGTGAAGCTTTCTTTTCTTTTCTCTGCAGCATTCATGAAGCTTTCTTTTTCTGTTATTGTACTTGGAATTTGATATGTTTCATTTCTGTCGTTAATATAATGTTTCCTTAGAAGAAAAAAAAATTAAAGGTTTACAGTGAGGCAGGAAATTGAAAAAAGAATAAGAAATTGAGCTGCTTTTTTTGGAGGTATAGAAAAATCCATTTGTGCTATGGAAGTACCTAGTCCTGCCAGTGTTGTATGGAGGATGAGTTATAGCTTCTTTTCTAATCAAAAGTTACTGTAACAAAAAGTTCTTGAATGTTGAGGTAGCATTCTTGGATGTCTAAATGTGTCGATGCCTTGGGAAAAATATAGAACTTTTAATTGTGCATGGACCTATATAGGCCCTTTAGTTATACCAAGAATTCATCTAGCTTTGAAAGTAAGCTATGGCAGATTCTATTTTCAATCTCTAAATAATTCTCTGATTTTGTGGTAATCCTTTTGTTGTAGACCAACTGTTTAAACAAATTTATTTAATTTATTTGCTCTGTAGATATTAAATTTGTCAATGGTATTTTGTTGACAATTTTCTAAGCATAGATAGCCGTAGTATTCTTTTAAAGGTTCCAGAAAATAGCCCTATCAACAAATTTTCTGGTCCTCTGATCAGATTATTTCCCTTTTCATTTCAATTGATATTTAAAATTTAAACTGTGGCTTTCTGGAGTGAATCAAAATGAATCACTCTTGCGATTTTTTCCACCCATGGCATTTTCATCCTGCTGATTCTTACATTGTGTTTCTGACTTCAGTTATAAAAGACCAGATTCTATGAACTTATCTTACATGGGTGCTTATCTTCTCAAGATGGAACCATGTAAAAGACCCTTGGTATCTGGAATCTTTTCTAGTATAACATTTTGCTGAAGCTGTCTGCAACGGTCTGCTGCTTTTTGATTTCACGCCCGTCTCTACCTCAGAAAAGCTTGCAGTGTGACATTTTGCGGTTTGGAGATTGAGTAAGTATGTTTCTGCTCATGGGCTGTACTGCACTTAAAAGTAACTGTAATACTAAAAATTGTATAAAAACAATATTAATTTTTTTTTTCTTCTCTTGCTTACCTGCAGTTTATTTCTAGTCCTGTAAGACCAAAAGGAACCTGCTGATGATATCATTTTTACAGGATGCAAGACCAAAGAAGCCCACATTCATGGTGTATATCGTGTACTTGCTAAGCTTGTCCGCGTCAGATACGTATTTGAGGATACAACTTTGCCCAGAAAAATGGTTGGCAAATTTTCAACAATGTCATGCATAACCTTGTTTGCCTCTAAAGCTATTCTTGGAATGTTAGAATTGCATAAGGAATCCCCTGAAGTCCAAATATTAGTTCTGGTTCATGCCATAGCCATTCGGAGAAATGAACCATCCCAGTAGAAGAAGAAAAATAAACTAAAGCGGAAGGTGGGTTTAGAAACATAGCCTGTATTTTTTTATGTGTTTTGACGAAATGGAAATTAGGAAATCTGGGTTACTGTATTCTAGTGGTTTCGTGTAATGCTACATTGCCCAGATTGACTTGTAGCAGCAACCCCTCTTTTGTTCCCCTTTTACTTATCTATTACATTTGATCAGGTCTATTGAGGACTGGAATGAAATATTTTTAGGATTGCATGGCATTGTTTCCTTATATTGTTAACAATTACATATGTCAGTGTAAGAATCTCCTATTATTAAGGGAATTATTTTATCCATGGTCATAAAGTAATGTCAATGTATTTTTTATCCACGGGAAATGCCGAATAGGGAAAATTCAAACTTGACCATCTTCTAATATTGGATGTAAACTCATGCCGAAAACGGATGTCGTCAACCAATCTGAGAATTTGGCAACAAGCAAATGAAAAAAGGAAAAACTAATTTGGAAGGGTCCTAAATCCCAAGTTGTAAATTCAGAACATCAAAACCATCATTGGGCCTCAAGTTGTCTCTTGCATTGCCCCCATGGCCTTGTTTGATAGTCTGCTCTACTGCAGGGAGCTTCTACAATAATAAAGAGTTTAGAGTGAGGAGCTTATTTGATTTGGGGAGTTCAATTCCATCTTCAAATTATTTGAAATGTTTAAGTCCATTGATTTTCTCACATTTGTTAATGATGAAAGATTGAACCCCTCAAATAAGCTCATCACTCTAAACTCCTCATCATAGCTTTTCGGCTCTACTGCCTACTGCGAGCCCAATAAACACATATGCATGGCCTTGAGATGACAAGAGCCCACTAAAGCCCGTATCTCCCTTTGATATTTCGACAAGCATCCTTTGACCATTGCCGTTATCTCACTCGCTGCCATCGCTTGCTTGCTTGCTTTGCGAAGCAAATCCAAAAAGTTGAGGTAAACCTTGTAGATTTCTCGGCTTCAAGCCACTCACTTGTGAAAATAAAGCTAAAAGATTTTCCCAGGGGCCAAACGTATCATTCAATGTTTCATTTTTGTGTTCTATTTTTTGAGATTTTCTATTATAATTGTGCAGATGAATTTGGCTATCAACCATTGCGGCAGCTATGGAATTAATTCTTTCACAATTTCAAGCTGCAAGGGTGGCCGGAAAAGTAGTCACGGTGAGTAAATTGTGGTTCTTTCGTTTTTTTTTTTTTTTTTATATAAATATTTATGTTGGCCTGAAGATTAAACTCTCTTATGATTCATCAGAGTGGTATACATGTGGGTGTTACTAATATATAATATTGTAACACAATTGTTTCTCAAATTTCTATCTTCAAGGTAAATATATGGTACCCATCAGAATGCTAAAGGGACCTTCTACTTCTACACCTCAGGATCTTAGCCAAGATTTGGCATCATTGGCCAAGAGTGATACAAGCAGCAGCTTCCCATTTAAGACAGTCGTAAATTCCATGGCAGGTAACAGGCTAACAGCCTTTGTCTTGTGCTTAAAAACCTGTACGTTCTGTTTTCACTGCCTCTTTCTTTCTTTATTTTCCCCAAAGAAGTAAACTTTCATATCTCTATTCTACAATGAATGGGTGTAACTTCAAAGATTGAGACATATAAGGGGAACTTTTCCGATTCCTTTGTATTGTGGATGTATATAGTTTTGAAAAATGTAAGGAAATCTTCCATGTATAGTTGTGGTTCTGGCAATTGATCATACCGTTTAAATATGATTGACTTGCATATTTAGATAATATACATGTACATAGTTGCATTAACAGCTCTCAGTTTCTCTCTGTAACTTGTGATTCTCAGTTTATTTAGGGTGATTACATGAACTCTATAAACTTGCTTGTAACTATGATAATCTTTTATTCTTTTATGTTTCAGTGGCAAATTTGGTCTTCGCAGACATGGCGAAGGCTGTAAGCACGGGAAAATTTTTGGTGAGAATTTGTTTTGTGTTTAAGTACTGATGGCTTCTTACCTTTTCAGTAATTAATTTTTTTTTCAAAATTCAATTCCATTATGCTATTTAGTTCTTATAGTTTTTGTAGTACTGCTGCTTGATGATAATGCTTTAGATTTAGGGTCCAAAAATTAACTATTTGTGCGTATGGGTCAAGCTACTTTTAAAATCTGTATCCAAATTATACTTCTCATATACAATCTCAGGAACTAGAATTCTTTTCCGAGTCAGGAAGGTGCTGTTTCATTTTATACCTTGGCTGATGGTGGCCCTGGAGAATGGTTTGGAGGTTTCCTATTTTCTGCTGGACAAGAAGCTAATGAGGCAGTTCAAGACCAGTTATCTGCCCTCAGTTTCTCTAGGTTCAGTCCTGTATTCTTGTCTTCATTCACATTTGTATTTTTTATTATTCAGCATCTTGGAATATACGCTGCTTCTCATTGCTTATTCGTCTTAACAGTTTGGCAGTTATTTTTGGGGCTGGGCTTGTGACCAGCCTTTCTCCTTGTACTCTTAGCGTTCTGCCACTGACACTAGGTTACATAGGTAAAAATTTATATCTTTTATCTTGTGGCTTTGGGGAGAAATGGGCGAAGGGATTTGTATTTGGGTGATGACTTTCACTCTTTTGTATACATCATGTGTAATGCTGATTTGAATTGATTAAAATCATACAGGAGCATTTGGCTCAGGGAAAAGCAAGGCAGAGGTGATAACTTGCTAAACCAGTTCTCTTATTTCCATTGTTCGTCTTTTTTCTGTAAAGTCCTAGGTGTTGTTTATGTGTCCCTGGAATATGTCGTACTCTTCCCGTCCACAAATGACTTTCTTGAATTAGTTCCTCTATCTTTCTTGCCTTGTAGCAGCAAGAAGTACAGGTGAATCGATTTCTGTAATTCAATATACCTTCCCTTCGAGATTTCCTTGTATTTTTTTTCATTATGTGCAACTTTTGATTGCTTTTGTAAGTTACTTGTGTAGTTATATGATCGGTTCTCTCTCTCTCTCTCTCTCTCTCTCAATGACACATGCATGAGGTTAATGTGCCTTTTTTGGTCAGGTTGTTGGGAATTCAATTGCCTTCTCATTAGGATTGGCAACTACACTTGCACTCTTAGGCATAGGAGCCTCATTTGCTGGAAAGGCATATGGACAGACAGGGCAGGGGTTACCTTTGGCTGCTTCAGGTTTAGCTATTGTTATGGGCTTGAATCTCCTTGAGGTATATATTTATGTTCTAACGTCATTTTCTCCCCAGCGTGTGCTTCTTTTATTTGATAGTATCTATCACCAGTCAATGTTTATCATTTCCATTTTGTATCTGTGAGATATGCCTCCGAAGTCTGATTGTTTAATTTAACCTTTTAGAAGACTTTGATTGACTAGTTCTTTCTGATTTAATGTTATTCCTCATTTTTATGCTATCATCTTATGGGTTGAAATTGTAGGTAATTGAACTACAGCTCCCCTCATTTTTTAACAATTTTGATCCCCGGGCTGCTGCTGCTAATTTCCCATCAAGTAACTACCCACCCTAATTTTTTGAGTTTTTGTGGTTTAGATAAAAGCTGGTTGTCTGAATGATCTTATGAGTTTCAACTTTGATAAACTTTCACATGCTAGGTGTGCAAGCATATCTTGCTGGGCTTACATTTGCTTTAGCTGCCTCACCATGCAGTACGCCAGTGTTGGCCACTCTGCTAGGATATGTTGCTACATCGAAGGTAAACTCAAATTTTTGATATTCTTGAATTCATTTTGAGCTTTTAGTTTTCTTCAGAGATCTGACAGAAAAAGCTGTAGTTTGACATTTGTGGATGTTGTAATGGCTCTCTCTCTCTCTCTCTCTCTCTCTCTCTCTCTCTCTATTTCTTGCTTATTGATCTCAGTTAATCATCTCCAGTATTTCATATATAGAAATTTTTTTGAATCATCCATGTTGTATCATAACATGCAAGCATTCAAAACAGTAGAGGAAAAAAAAAGAGCAGAGAATTTACTCAAACTGCATGTGTATGGATGCTGTGGGAGTCATTTATCAAAGTTGATGCTCTGAGTGTTCTTTCCAGCTCAAGTTTTCCCTTTCCCTAATTGGTTTACATAGGCATCGAATAATGTTTAATGCAAGAGAACAAATTTTATTCAGAATCCAGTTATAGGAGGCAGCTTACTTTTGACATACACAACTGGTTATGTTGCTCCTCTACTTCTTGCTGCTTCTTTTGCTGGAGCATTGCAGGTATGTAATCTATCACTTTTTAGTTAGTTGTAAGTTATTCTGTTAGAACAGAACAGCAAGTGAAAGCTTCCACCATATTTCTTTGTTATTGTGTGGTTCTCTGCTTGCCTGTGACTGGCCTCATATTAAACGATTTCAAGACTTTAACAGTGCTGGCAACTTTAAATCATACTTGTGCACTCGTGTCTGTGGATGCGATTGTTTCGAAGTCTTGATTAATTAGAGGAATAATACTGGTCTTACCACATTTCTATACCACAATTTTATACCACATGATATGACAGTTGATATGTACATACCACATCAACTAATTGATGTGATTATTAACACCTTTT
Organism: Prunus mume; assembly: GCF_029339155.1. Classification (NCBI taxonomy): domain Eukaryota; kingdom Viridiplantae; phylum Streptophyta; class Magnoliopsida; order Rosales; family Rosaceae; genus Prunus; species Prunus mume. The sequence goes on along the minus strand of NC_142700.1, from coordinate 14,429,939 downwards.
TATTTATTTATTAAAATATACCTCATTGATTTAATTGATGTGGCATATGATATGGATAATGGACATGCCACATCACGTGGTATAGAAATGTGGGATAAAAATGTGGTAAGTGTAGCATTACCCTAATTAGAGTGAACTCTGCTTTAAAGTTTTTCTTTTTCTTTTTGCTGAGCAAAACCCATATATATACGCAGAGCCTACTTTCATTTCGCAAATTTTCGGCGTGGATCAACCCGATCAGGTTATTCTTAAATCCCTTTCTTTCTCCTTTTCAAATCTTTGAAACTTCTTAGTACATGTAAGTTACCCACATGACAGGTTCCTACACGGCTTTCAATAACATGTTTCATTTTGTTGTTTTTACAGTGGTGCACTTCTGTTAGGAGGGGGTGTGTATACTTTCTTGGATAGGCTTTTCCCAGTTACAATGGCAATGTAGGCATTTGCTTAATGACATAAAATCGAACCACGTCGAGAGAGTACTGTGATATACTTATTTCAATTGCTTTTACTCACAGTTTCACATGTACAGAATGTAATAGATCTAAATTAATATCATAGTATGTATTTAATGGGTTCTCTATATAACGCAATGCTTTCTCAAATTGTATTAGTTATGTGTTAAATCTGAAAAACTAAAGTACAAAAGTTGTCGAGGGTGAATATGTGAAAGGACATGAATCCTTGTAAAGCATTCTGATTAGTTAGGAGCAAAATTTTTTACTTCCACTCAAGTTGAGAGGTCAATAGAAACGTTGTTCATCCTCTTGTGCCCTAAATATTTTGGTTCTGAAAAATTAGGCACATCTGTAAAAAGTAAAATGGTTTACCTAATTATAAGAAAGGCCATCAACGAGTGATTCATCCTTGACCCAATTATGTTAACCAACATTAAGGAAAGTATTATAGTTGCCCGTGTTTTCAGTTTTGAGGATTAATATGGTGATGTTTGTATAAATAAAGAACCATTTTGCTATTGATTTCGTTTTATAACCCTACATTTTCGTTTTGAGTTCGAATTAGTCCGTCCTATGCAGAAAAATAAGAGGTAATTAATTGACCCAACATAAAAAAATAAAAATAAAAAGACTTCGAAATCTTGAAGCAAAAATCGACAAGGAGAACATAAGGTTACGAAGCCCTAACTCTCAGTTTGGTAAGGACTTGGAAATGACATCATTTAACAGAAACGAAGTGTCTTCTAAGATAATGGCAATAAGAGGACGGATTTCTTGTACAATACGAGTATTAAATATGACAATGCTAAATTTTTTATACGAGTAAAAAGTCAAAAGTAGACAATAGATACTCAGGTAATGACCTAATAGTAATGGATAATGCTCTAAACTACTCTTATCGATAAACAAAAATCGGGGCAAAACAATTTTAAAATAAAGATCATAGTATCAATGCAAAGCTTATAGCCGCGCGGCTATACTATTTATTTTATAAATAAATTTAAATAAATAAATAAAAAGACTCTAGTAAAGCTGAGTGGTATACACTTTTTTCATTAAAAGAATCCCGAGAATAGCCATACTATTTACTAAAAAAAAAAAAAAAGAGGACTCACCTAGAGCCTAGCGCCTAGTGCCAAACTAGCGATTCGGTGCCCACTTATCAAAAAACGTAGCTATACTATTTAAAAGGAGTATCGTCGCAGCTATACTATTTCTTAAAAAGGATCCTTCTAGTTACATTAGTTTATATATTAATTTGCTAGTTTCGATATATATAATTTATAGATTTAAATTTTTTAATATATATTATTATTATTCAATAAGATACAAAAATTATGCATATAATACGTGAATTTTTTTGTGTATTATTGAAAATTTTGTAAAAAAATCAAGTGCATTAAACATTAAAAAAAAAATACATATGTGCATGTACAATATGAGTATTAAATATGAAAATGCTAAATTCTTTATATGTGTAATAACTCTGGAAAAGTAAAAAATAAAAAAGGTATAATAGATACTCAAGTAATGGTCTAATAGTAATGGATAATGCTCTAAACTGTAGATAAAGAAAAATCGGAGAAAAACAATTTTTAAAAACAAATATCACACTATTTATGTGAAGTGTATAGCCGCCCGGCAAGCTTTTTTAGTGTACAGCCGCGCGGCTGTACTATGTATAAATAAATAAAAATAAAAACCGGAGGACCAGCCTAGCTCCCAACTTGCGATTCGGTGCCCACGTGTAAAAAATGTATAGCCTGTCGGCTATACTAGTTTTTTATAATAAAAAATTAAAGTATAGTCGTGTTGCTATACTAATATACATTATAATATTTAAATTTAAAAGGCTGCCGTACAGCCGGTCGGCTATACTCTTTTTTTCAAAAATCTAGAGTATATCCGGGCGGCTTAAAAATTTTAAAAAAAAAAGTTCCCAGAGCACGGCCATACGATTTAAACAAAATCTATAGTATAGCCGCGCGGCTGTACAATCTATAATTTGGAAAATAAAGGACCAGCCTAGCGCCAAACTTGCGACTCCGTGCCCGCGTATAAAAAAGATATAGCCGCGCGGCTATATTATTATTTAATAAGAAACTGTAGTATAGCCGCCCGGCTATATTATTTTTATAAGGAACTGTAGTATAGCCGGGCGGCTATACTATTTATTAGAAAATAAATATAAAAAAAAGGACCCTCCTAATTGCATTAGTCTATACTTTATATACATTAATTTGCTAATTTCGATATATATACTTTATAGATTTAAATTTTTTTAATATATATTATTATCATTCAATAATATGCCAAAATTATGTGTATAATACCTGAATTTTGTGTATTATTAAATTTTTTGTAAAGAACCAAGTATATTAAACATGAAAAATACATATATATGTGCATGCGAGACACATAGTACATCAACGGTCAGATTCAATGTGCATGAGCTACGATACCAAATTTCTAACAATAAAGTATAATGCAAGCCCATCGGATCGGTAGATATTGGCTTTAGGGCTATTGGCACTATATGAGATACTGCCAGAGCCAAATAAATAAGGAGATGTCTTTAGCTCCATGAATCAATCGTTTAGAGCTGCAGGGTGATGTGATCTTATAGTTGGAGTCTGGACTGATCTCTTGCAAGTATGACAAGGGGCTCAGGTAGACGACAGGCCTTGCGGTCTTAAAATGGATGATTTTCTAGGCAGCCAAATTTCCAACTTTTTTTTTGTTTTTGTTTTTCAAGTGGTGAACACTTCAGAAAAGATAGAGCCACAAGAAGTACTTGAAGGTGTGCTTACTTTTTTCTTGAGTGCTTATCCAGAAGCAGAAAAACGAAAACATTTTTCCAAGGCTTTTGGCCACATCTGCAGGGCCAAACTTCGGCTGGAATTTATTGTGGTTAGCCAGGTTTTGGTCACTTCACCGCCTTTGCAAATTATATATGATATTAACATGATCCTAAAGCTTTCCTGCACATCTCCTCTGTGCCTTACATTATGAAATTGCTTGGCCGGTTGGTGAAAGGATTAGAGAAGTGTAAAGGAAATGGTTTTAGTTGAACTAAACAAACTGAGGTGAGGAATTTATAGCTTTGATGTGGCTATACTGAAAAACCAGTTGACACACTTTCTTACATCTATGAATGAACTCTCAAACACGTAAACACCACATATTAAATAAAGTGGGAGCTCTTAGAACAAACACGTGATGTGAATCGCTCTAATTCGAACTGATTATCGAAACAAATCTAGTATAGGGAGTCAACTTATTTGATCTGATGATGTGGTCTAATTCCTGCGAATCTAACATAATATTAGCAATTAACACTCACTATAAACATCATTTGTGACCCAACAAAAATTGGGTGCACTATCCCTGTATTTTTCACCACCCTTTCGTAGGTTTTTTTACCCAACAAACATATGGCAATTGCCTATTGCCCGCCGAATCCTCTGTTTGCTTTTGTTTAAAATTATAAACAAAAACAGAAAAAAGGAAAAAAAGAGATAAATAACTGAAACTGAAACTAATGAGCCAATGGAGCCCGGGCCCCACTTCTAATCATCTCCTGGTACTGATTCAACGACTCCTGCCGCTGCAGCCTCATCTCCTCGTTGAACTTCTTGATGAACGCCTCCACTCGGCGGTTCAAATCGTCCTGACTCAGCGACGGTTCCTTCCTGAGCCGAGCCGAGCCGGTCGACGGACTCAGCAGCGACGGCGAGTTAACGGTTGCGCTGCTCTGGTCCGGGAACGTCTCGGACTTGTTCATCTTGGACTTGGGAGGCGTGTTCTGGTCCATACTCCGCACGTGCGTGTCCCACGTGTCGGACTTCTTCAGGTGCCTCGTTAACGGCATCGAACGCCCCTCCGTTATCGTCTTCCACGTGCTCTCAAGCGTGTCCTGCCGCTTCGGCTTCGCCACTCCCAACGATTTCCCACCTGCATTTCCCACAAAACGAAACAAAAAAATTCACTTATTAATTTACCATTTTGACCTCATCTTTTAAAATTGCTCTCCTGCCCCTCCAATAAGCCGAGGTCAATCTCGACTTTTCGCACTATCAAGCAAATTTGAATTTAAACGATAATAACGAAAATTTAAAAATAAAAAATACAGGTGGTGCTCCGACCAGTCGGTTTCTCAGTTCCTTGTTCCTATCTGAAAAATTCAAAATTTTTTGGACCTAATAGAACGATTCGAAGGAATAATCATACGACATGTCGTACGCAGAGAGAAGGGTACCTTCAGGGCTAGCTCTGGCGGATTTTCTATGACCAAATCTAGAAGAAACGGGGGGTTTCTCGTTCTCGTTCAACCAAAACTCCATAGAGTCTTTCCTCTGCAAACGCGTCCGTACAGGCGTCGATACCCGTACGGCCTCATCGCCGCCGTCCACCGCCGCTCGATCATCGCTCTTCTCCTTCTTCTCATTCTCCGCCGCCTCCGAAATCCTGGCTTCCACTACCACTCCACCGGCCGATTCGTATGAATCTGGAACCTTCGGCAACACATTCGCATCGTAACCGTACTCGTTCAAAATGACGGCGTCGTACGCCGCGTAGTCGGTCCTCACGACTTCTCCGGAGATCTTCACCGGAGTCACTGGCACGGGGACAGTGATCATCTCCGGCGACGAATCTTCGGGTCTCGGATGGAGCTTGGAGGAGGCGACGATTGTGATGATGATGCAGTTGATGAGGATGTAGAGGTAGGGAGGTCTGAGCCAGGAGAGTGCTGAGCTCCAGAGAGAAGGGACTTGGGAAGCGACGATGTCCGAAACCACTGGAGCTGAGAGCTTTAGCGCCACGGCCATGGACACCAAACCGGTGGAGATGAGAACGACCTTGAGAGAGAGTAACCAGGTGTTGCTCGAGCTCATCGACATTTTTCTGGCGTTTGAGTTTGGGGCTTGGTCGGAATATTACCTTTTCCGGCGAGAGTTTTATTTGAGAGCTGTGAGAAATGAAGAAGTTAGTGAATGGTGAAATGCTGAGGAGGGAGCTTATATATAGGGGAGAAGAAGGAGCGGGTTTTGAGATGAAATGCGAGCCGTCGGATAAAGAGGTAGTGTGACCGTTTTAGAAGAAGAAAAAATGGTGCGGGATAAGAGGTAATGCGTCAGCATGTAATGGGTTTTCTCCACGTGGCATGGGGGTTTTTGGCGTATGGAATAGGGGATATCATTGAAATGTTTTTGCAGAAATTCATTGGATTCTAGAATCCGTACAAATAAATAATTTTTTATTATATATAATTAAGTTAAATTAAAGGAAATCATGAATACAAGTTATTTAAAGTATTCAACATAATATTATTCGAGTTATTTCGAATTGCAAGAGAAAAACTTACATGTCACGAGTTCAATATCCGCTTCTTATCTTATACACCGACATAAAAAGATAAAAATTCGGTTTAGATTAGAGGTTGAGAACTGAAATTCTAGTCTTAAATATTTCTTCCTTTTAATATAAATACTTGTTATGATGGTAGCTGAGCTGAGAAAAACCATCATTGTAACAATCTTCAAGTTGTTGTGTCATTTTAGTAATCTCACATTAACCTATTTTATCAATTTGTGTATAAAATTTGAGAAAATGTTTTATTCCAGCTTAATTAATTGAGTGGGCATTTGGATTGACCCTTTAAAAAATTTATATTAAAATTAAAAAAAAAAAAAAAAAAAAAAAAGTGGGCAGTGGGCAGTGGCAGTAGATTTGAGCTGTCATTTCTTGGATTAAGAGCCCTCCCTTTCCCTAACAAAAACACATCGAAGTGGCAATGCCCATTAATAAATTACAAATTTATAAATAAATATCCAGTCTCTTATCTACTCTCTCTCTCTCTCCTGATGATTCTGGAGGTGGGGCTTTGCTCTGATGAAATTATTTAAAAAGGAAAAAAAAAACGCAAAAGTAAATCGGAAATGTGATTAATTTTTTAATCTTGCTTAATATTGATAATCTTCCTAGAGAACTTTTCATGTGGTTGTTTAATATTCAATATAGGAGGGGAAGGCAGCAGATGATAGATGAGAACTGTCAGGAAGAATTGAATATTTAAATGGGTACCACATCTCAACGGCTATATTTTATGTGACCGTTACCTCCGGTCTGTGTCTTGTCCTTGAGAGGAGGATCCTAAATCCCCGGTCCATGGGGTATGCTATGCTATGAATATGAATGAATTGGACTATGAAGTCATATTAAACATTGCCCATTGGATTGGATGGTCTAGCCCTACCAATACTTAATTAACCGACCACGTTTTGGAGCTACTTAAAGTGTATTAATACTAATTAAGTGTTGCTCACTTGCTCAGTGACATTGTGGTAATAAAGGGAATGTCAAATGTGGTAGCATAGCATCTAATGTGAGAGCTCATTGTCTTTTTTTTTCTAATGTAATATTGTTACGTGATGTTATTCTTATTCATAGAGTATAATATGAACGATAATTTTAATAGATATACGCGTGTTATAACATGAATATATCAATAACACAAAACGACAGTCTTACAATCACACTAAAAAATTACTCCCAAAATAAAGTCACATATTGAGTGTACGTACATCGCGAAAGCGCCAACTCCAAAATTACTCTAATGTTCTACATAGAGAGCATGTATGAACGTGAAGAACAATATTCAGAGTCAAAGACCGAGTAATAACGATGAACATGTGATATGGGCTACCAAAGCCAAAAAAATAAAAAGGAAATAGTAATAAATAAATATGTGGGTTGGCCATGCCATGTTCTTGAATCTTGTCGGTAAACCCAGATGCCCTAAGTTGGTTAAAATTTATAATAAATTTCATGTGTTCTGCCGACCAACCAATAAGCACCACCTATTAAGTCATCTTCTTCTTCATTTTTGTTTTCGCATTTGCTAAGTATAAAAGTCAGAGAGCAAATCATTAGCTGGTTAATTTTATACGCAATGTGTGGACGAAATGAGTCTAAAATATGACTGATGCGTGTGTGTGTGTGTGGGTGGTCAATATAAGCAGGTATATGCGTGCTACTAATTTCCTACCAGAAGCGGGCAAAGACTGCGGCTTGAAAATTTCCCCTTAATGAGACAATTGATCAAGTTGTTTTCAAGTTGACATGCCTACAAAGGCTACGTGAAATATGCATCCAAGAAATGCCAAGCAAAGTCAATGAAATGGTCAGGATCAGAGAGATTGATGTCCAAAGTCTTTAAATGTGTTTGTTTTGCAAACAAACTTCATTGAAAATGTGAACCAGGAGGACATTAACAAATATAAGACGGAGTAGACTAGTTATAGGAGATCCAAAATGATTACGAATGCATACATACGTGTTTAGGATAAATTTTGATAAGTTATGCTGTTAGATTGTCAATCAAACTAATATGACTTAAATATACGATTTTATTTAATCAAATGGTGTTGATGGATAGTCCGTCAACATTATATAGGTGAAACTATGCGACAAGAGAGCACTATCAATCCCATATAAATCTAATTGTTAACTACAGACTTTTAACTAGGGTGAGAAAATAAGCTTATAGAGTTGTTTATGTACGACCAGCTTGATATATGCTTGTAGCTAGACAATACCTTAAATCATGAAGATGAGATTATTAGGACAGGAGAGAATGGAAGAGTTTGTGGTCCTGTGGGTGGTCTCGTGACATCTAATTTTTACTTTGTTGAATGAGATCTTTAATTCAAAAATCATAACCGATAGAGACTCGTGCATCCGAATTAAAAGATTTAAACCGATCAAATTAAAGTTACATGAAGCCTATATAAGTTCCATAATTTTTTTTTTTTATTTATAAAATTCCTTGACTCATTTTTGGTGCCATTGATGGTCCTGCATTCAGAGAGGTGCTTTTTATAAAATGTCCCATTCCTCTGATTAAGCCCCACAGAAGCAGAAACAAAATTCGCACAGCAGGGTCCAGGAGCTTACATCACCATTTCCACAACAAAAAAATATAAAGAAAAAATTAGAATTATTAAGATCATCATTAAGACAACAAGCCAGTATGGAGACCATCTATGCATATCATTCAGCTCATCCTCTTCAGTGGGCAACTTAGAGCCCATGCTTGCAGCCAACACGCGGTTCTTTCCTATTGGTCGGTGATGACCTAATATACTAAGACTAGTTGGTATAAGTGAGTCAAAGATAAAGATTTTGGAGGCTTTGGAGCAGCTGTAGGTTGTGGCCTTGTGCTACATTCTGATTCATATGTATTCTCATGCCACCGTCCAGTTGTTAGATGAGTGACAAGTGTTGGCCATCCACCGACCGGCACAGCATTTCTGGTGGGTTATCCGGCTACTGCAAGGCTGCAACCATTGCATTGGGGTCTTCAATTTGGTAATTTTTTTCCAAGTCCAAAGGTTTGCCTAATTTTGGTGTGGAAATTTCAAGAAGTATACCACTTGGCCTTATGATCAGATCATAAAAAGCACAATAAAGCTGTGCTGATTGATTGGCAGGAAACAAGACATGTTGGCAAGTGTTTTGATTTTTCTTGCTCCTTTTTAGCAAGGCTAGTGTGTGTTGATTAGACACTGTAGAAGAGAAGCCTGTACAAGTTACCCTAAGAATTAATGAAAGTGACTTCGTACCAAGAATTGATGATGAGACAAAGTGGCTCTTTTTCATACTAAAATGACAGGATGAAGACTTAACATAAAGAATGGAAATGCAAATCTTTTATAGTAAAATCACAAGAGAGAGACTCAAATTGCAATGAGTCATGTTTATAGAGATGAGTTATGCCGGGAAACAGCTGTTCGTTAGTGCATGGGTGACTATTAATTGTCGATAAGTATGATGACTCCCTCATGAGATCCACATAAATCAGCGCATGAGTGATTATTAACCGTTGATAAGTATGACTCCCTCATAATATCCACATAAATCTACCATTAACAGTCATTCGTGAATACCCAGACTGTACTGCGCATTATTGAGATGGAGACATCTTTCTCTACTGATAGTTTGGTTAACCTTGACTAGGAATTTAAATTGTGGTGTGAGATATTTGGCTCTCCATCTGTGTTACATTTCCTATCTGAAGATCTTGCTGATATGGCATTGTTATTGGACCATTAGATAAATGATAATTGAAAATTAAAAAGAAAAGAAGAAACCAAAGGACTTGTGATAATTCTGACATTCCAAAGATCATGCATATACAGGTATTGTTCTTGAGGTGTTTTTAGGTTCTTCCAAATAACACAATTGAAGCGGAAAGAAATCATTCTGATCAATCTAAACCCATCTTATTACTCAAATAGCACCTAATCATACAAATGAAGTAATCACCCAGAGAAAAGCTAAAAAGTGGTACTGCCTCTACAAATAGTTTACAACCTCAGTAAAGGTGGAAATGAGGACGGAAAAAGAGGTAATTTTTTTCTGTAATTCAACTGTTTTTGTATGGTATAACAAGGCCGGGATTATCAACCCCAAGGCTCCTCACTGTTTTGCAAACATCCCTTGTGTTAAAGAAGAGAAATCATAATCTTTTGCCGATTGTGCAGAAGTCGCAGATGATACGGGAGACGGAGATTGAGTCTTATTCGCTCCATCGTTTTTCGCGCCATTAACTGGGTTAACTTGGGCCATATTATAAAAGCTGCGAAAGAGAAGCAGTAGCATGATGATGTAAGCACAGATCAACAATTGGTCATCAACCCATTCCTATTCAAAGAAAATAACAATGATAAAAGTTTTAATCCTTGACGTTTATGGTATAGAATCCAAATAGAAACTCTGAAAACCTTCTCTGGAACCAGGTAAGAGATGAATTATTTTGCTAACTAAGCAACTAGCATTATCATGAAATTATGGATACTTGATGCTTCACATTCCACTGTCTCCTGTGTAAGCTTGTCCAATAGGGAAAATAATAATTGAAGCCAATATATTGTAGGACAGTGTTCGCAAAGAAATGCATCTACTATGTTCCCCACAGAAAAGGTATAGCTCCCAGATTCACAACGGAAATTGAGAAAAACTCAGGGCAATTGCTTGAGATTTTGATCTCTTGCTATGCCACCTGAATAACAATTTAAGTGCATAAAATTGCAGTGTTCACATTGTATTCTCCCCTTTATTTTATTTGTGGCTGCTGGGTTTTTGGTTGGAGGGTGACATGGCAGTCAACAACTAACCAATTACGTTAGAGAGGTGCCTATTGTAGAATAGCAGCAATCCAAGTTATTAGGATCTTTTTTGCTTAGGATCTTCACAGGCTCAATTTGCTTAGGATCCTTTTTCGTTTGCTTAGCCATTTCAAATGATATTAAAAACTGCCTTAATAACATATCCAAAAATCCCATCACATACGTGGCAACACAAACTAGGGCAGCCAGAGATGCATGACATACCTAGATGTTGAATATGGAACAGAGCTCCCCAGTGGATGTGCTGGTCCCATGATCTGTGTCTGACTCTGACCCAAAAAAGAGACATAACAAAATGAGAAATTCAAAAGATGCAAATAAATGAAACAACATTACATAATTAAGCCTTACGGACCCTACCTGTGTAACTTTCTGTAGCTCAGCCTGTCCATCTACAGGCATCATCAATCCCGGAATTTGATAGCCAACATTTGGCCAACTTTGGGAGGGTAAATTGCTTCCATTGGACACAGGTTGTTGAATAATACCAGGAAACTTTTGATCCATGCCAGCAGATTTAGCTGCAGCAGCCATGAGAAGAGACTGCTGCTGAGCCAGCATTGCAAGTTGCTGCTGATGCATAGCGAAGGGTGACACCATGCTGGACTGCAAATATTCAAATCGTTTCATAATATAACATGCATCTACATACCATGTTATGCAATAGAACAAGAAGATGATAATTCAATTCACTTAAAACCAAAGTAGGTTTTTTAAAGTTTACTGGACTTGATTTCTAAGGCTTGATTTTTAATTAAACAAATCAAACTTGAATAATGGAGCAAACGTGAGAACCACTTTTTCCAACTAGCAAAAAGAAATTTATTATCACACTATCAAACTAATAAAATATTTTTCAAACAAATTCTGATTGGACGTCATAATGAAGCACATACCTTTTCGAAAAGACTCATAATATCATTTTTTAAGTCTTTCTGGGGTTTCTCTGAAACAGGTGTTAGTGAAGGTACATCTTTAAATAGATCCTCAATTCCTGATGAAGATTTACTATGGCTCCCTGCTTCACTCGATGGAGCAGTTTTCTCAGCTGTTGATACCTTTTCAGCAGCTGTCGATGCCTTTTCAGCAGCTGCAGATTAAACGTAACCATATTTTTTAACCCCAGCAGAATGGCAAAAGCCTGAACCAAACAGATAGCAGGATCCCAGTAAAGTAAAACACTCAGAGTGATGGGGAGGGGAATAAAGACGTACACTGAAAACCTGCCCAATCATTATCTTCAGCAGATGCTGCATCTGAACCGTTCTCACTTGGACCATCATCCACTGAAAGCATGTTGAAAAGGTCAATAGCATAATCAACTTTTGGAGGGGCAGGAGGAGCAGTGTCAACAACTTGCTTTGTTGCAGCAGCTGGCGGAACTGCTGGTTCTATTTTCTGAACATCTTGTGGTCTTGGGACATGTACAACCTGTTGAAATATAGATAAACCATGCATCAAAACTTTTAGAAGGTCTACTACAATTTCTTAAATAAACGAGGTAACGAAGGAGGGTATGGAAACCAAAAAAAAAAGAGGCAGTGAGGATTATAGAAACAAGTGGAGCAACCACAATAAAATATGAAATGAGCCAATAAAATCAAACTTAAGTATGCAATTTGATTTTTACAGGACATGAAATACATTTGGAGAGAGTCAACAGAGACAAAATAAACCAGCAAATACACTTTTAGGCAGAAACAAGGAAAGCAACGAGCAACGAAAAGAAGCCAAGTAAAACATGTTGCCTGAACAGATAGCAGCTTCCCATTCCAAGTTTAGAATTAAGAAAGGACATTTTCAGAATTCAGAAGACATTAAATGCAGAGTGAGGCCCAGAATGTAGCCTTGTCCGGAAAACTTTCTTTCAGACCAAGCCTCCCAAAAAATTTCTAGCACACTACACCTCCACAACACCTTTCACCCAACCTCCAAAGGCACAAAACCTCTCAACGATGGCACCACCCAACTCAATCTAACCCTCTGGAAAAGCTTTATACCAGAATTTCAACATTGCAGAAAAAAGGCAAAGGCGGTTGATACTGTCAGCTGCTCCGTTGCACATAGTACACCAATGATGGAAAAACAAGCAATTTGCATTGGAAGCATGTTTGCTTTCCATATAATTAAGGATGTGAATAAAAGTGAGGACAGTGTGATCATAAAAAATTAAAAAACTGCAGAGAAGAGATTTACACGAAAAGGTGCCTGATGACTCAAGGAGCCAATCCTTCCTATCTATTCTCGAAGGGGGAAGGGAAATGTTTTCAATCAGAAAGAAAAGAGCAGAAATCTCCACACATGATCTCTCATATTCCAATAAAATTGAAGTTCCACCACAAAATATGAAGAAGAGGCAACATGCAAACTAGCTATTGAAGCATTATGACACAAGGGAAGCCAGTAAACTCAGGAGAAAGTGATCCAAAAAGAGGACTCCCCATACCATAAATCCTCCTGATAACAGATTTTCTCCCCATTACCCGAACTGAAACGAAAGTTAAAAGAGAACTCAACAAGACCCTGAGAAATATCTCTCTAGGACACCTACTTCAACCTCTAATTACTACTTTGGTGTCCCACCAATTGACATGTAGACCATATTCACTCCAGATGACCGAATGCCAAAGACATTTCAATATTGCTACGACACCAGTGATACTTGATTTTAGTATTCTTTGTGCCTGCAAACAATGTTAGGCTGAATTGCTAATGCATTAATGTCCAACATATAAAATAAGTTGGTTCCAAAAGATTCTTTTGAAGGAAGATTATTTCAGTAGAAAACAGGGTATCACAGTGTCGCACCCTCTTAGAAAATATAGTTCATACAAATGAACTATCAGAAAATCTAACATATAAACAAGTAACAAGCAGAGTTTGATAACAACCACAAGTCATCTATGATGCAAAAACGAAAATAAAGAAACCAAAAAAAAAAAAATCAGAGGTTAACAGGGAAACACCGTATGACATACCTGTTCAGGACCTTTTGGAGGAACAGGAAGACTGATTCTTGCAGTAGGAACACTTTGTTGTGTACTAGTTGATTGAATGTTCTTCCTTTCCTCAAAAGTTTTTTCAGAATTTCCTACATACCCATGCCCGCTTCTTTCTCCAGGTCTCTGCCAATGTGTGGAAGTCTTTTCTTCCCATCCTCTAGAAGGTGGTTTTGGTTGTCCGTCCCTAGAAACCCATCTCTTATCTTCATACCTGAAGAGAATATCAATAATTACCAGAAGCAGATATCAACATAACAAAGACTGATGATAGACGGTAACTGTATCTAAAAAAATAGGTGCTAGGTCTTAGGGATACCGTCAGACACGCACTTTGCACGAATAAAATTCTCAATTCCAACTCTGTCATAGTTTGGAGGTAGCTCTGCTTCCCAGTAACTATTTGCCTTCTCATTTCCCATTGCTGTATGAAATCATAAAATGTTGCCAAAATCATAAGAAAATCAACATCAATCAAAAGAAAAACTAAGCTAGCGGCCCAAAGACAAGCTTACATTGGATAAAAGCAACCTGCTCTGGAAGCCATGTGTCCAAAGTAGCAGATCGCACCTGCAGAAAAATCCAATAATACTCATATCAGCCCATTGCAACTGCATGGATCACAGTGTTCTTGTAGCTACTAATTTGTAAGTGGGAAATGAAGCAGTTCAAAATTAGAAGGGAAAGAAAAAGTTATATAAGTCTCCAGGAAATGAAAATGTAGATGAACATGAGGTAGCCACATTCCTATGGCTGCATATGATGTTAAATAAAATAAAATAAAAAGAATATAGGAGGTGTGGAAACCTATATAATTGTCGCCATTGAATAAAGGAGATGGTAGGTTATTTTGGAATATAAAAAAACCATAAGATCATTCATATATATATATATATATATATATAGAGAGAGAGAGAGAGAGAGAGAGAGAGAGCCATTAGACTTTTTTTGGGGGCCTATAAACTGTTCTGACCTGTAACAGCTATAAGAATGCTAGTTAGAACAGGATTAGTTGTTAGGCAAGGCATGGAAAGACAGTATGGTGCTGTTGGCCACCACCAAGGGGCAGTTAGTGATATAGAATTTCAGGATATCTTCACGAAACCAAGAGCTAATGCTTTGTGGGTCTACCCTTCATTGTAATTTACTGGACCTCAATATTACAGTCAAAAAGCATTCAAAGAGAAACCAAGACAAATCTAAATGGCCCTAATCTTCAGTTCAGAAAATATTACTGCAAATAAGCCACATAAAATATTAAAATGTCACCTTCGATATGTGTACCCCAAGACTTCTGTGGATCCCAGAACACTGCATGCATACAAAGATACCCAAATTCACGCTAGCCCATCTTGGACCCCTGCAAAGAAATCAAATCATTATTCAAAACTCATAAGTGTTCACCTATTAAAGTTCGCTTGATTATGAAACTTTTTTTTATAAAAACAACTCTTATGCATAGATTTTGAAGCACAGCTGTTAAAACTTCAATCAATTTTCATTCTCTATAATTGGTTGTTCACTATCATGATATGTGCATCATCTCTTTTGGATTCATCCTGATACATACTTAGCTTTGCAGTCAGCACATTCCCTATTCTCTGGCAATTTAAGAAGCCCTTCCAGTATCTGCATATGTTTAAAGAAAAAAAAAAAGTAAAAAAATATAAAGAATGTAACCTCTAAATATAATCAAAGAGGGACAAAGGTAAATACAAGATACTGATTCAGGAACCTTGAACTTGGAGGCCACTAAATTGTGGAAATGATATAAAGAGAGTGTAACTATTTAAAGAGATATCAATAACTTGTAGCACAAATACAGCAGGGTAATTAACATTCAGTAGGATCACAATCAGACCTTAAACCGCTGACATGGAATGCCAATAAGGCCATTGGATCTTCATAGTTCACAAACTCAAAGCAGAAAATGATCTTAAAATCACACATAAACAGAATGGACAATAGATGCCTTGAAAGGATCCTCTTCAAGACTCACTTCTCCAAGCTTCGCAGATTATAAATTTTAAGAGAACACTTAACATGACCGATAAAAACAAACGGGTACTAATTAATAATCACATACTCTGATAATTATAGATAACTGTTAAGCATGGTTTGAACTAAACACCATTCCATCACTACATTATCCATTTCCGTATTTCATCATCCAAAACTAGACCAAACGCCCCCAAAAAAATTAAAAGATTAAAAAACCAAAAACCCAAAACACAGATTTCACACACATTCACAAAAGAAGAGTAAAATATGTAGCACCAACAAAAGCTATCATCGGAATCGATACAAATTCAAATAAAACCAATCATGGCCCAGAGCTCTAGATCAAATCTCACCAAATCCAACACTTCAATAATTACATTTCATTTGCATAAATCCAGATTGAAATATACAAATCTAATTAAAGCCAATCGGAACTCCAATCATTCACAAAATTCCACAATTCCATAATCCTCTCACTTCTCTCCATTTCTCTCAGAAACCAAATAAAGAAACAAAAGGGAGAGATATAAACCAAGACCGAAATCCAATTCCGAAATCGACAGTCAAGGATCCAAAGAAATTTGTACGAAAAAGATGCAGGTTGGTGAAAATTTTCTCATTTTGAAAATACAGGGCCGATACATGACAAATTATCAAATTTAAGCAGAAAAAGAAGAACCTTTCTGTGCTTGGCGTTGAGCTCCTTGGTAACGTTGGCCTTCTCGTTCATGGTGACCGTACAACAAAAACTAGCAGACGCGAGAAAAGACGAAGAAGAAAAAGCAGCTCCGCGGACGAAGGTCAAATTCGTCTTTTTACGCTCTTTCTCTCTTTCTCTCTTTCTCTCGTCTCTCTGATTATTATGCGACCAAAAGAAAAGAAAGAGAGAAGGAGACAGATCGAGGCAGAGTCGCTCTTGACCTTTATTTTTGCCTTTCCTATTATCTCCGCGTGTTTTTTTTTTCTTTCACTTTTCTTTTTCTTTTCTTTTTTTCTTAGAGATGGAAGAAAAAAAAACATTGTGATTATTACATGTGCAAAAATAATGACCCAATTAAAACTAGATCACATTGAACAGTTTTTCTTGTTTATAATTTGCAAATTCTCGAGAAAAAGTTTTTATGATCAATAAACATTTAAGTTTGTTAAAAAAAAACGTTGTTAGAAGTTTTTGATCGTCATAAAAACACATTTATAATATAAATAAATTTAACATGAGTTGTTCGTAAATGTTGAGTTAGGTCAGTTAGCTAGAGTAGTGCGTCAGTTAATATCGCTTTGTGAAAAGAAAAAAAAAATCCTACATAATGCGTTCAATTATTCTTGGTTAAAATATTAACATGGCATGCTCATCTAATCTTTGGAGGTTGGTATTCGGAATTTTTATAGTATTACCAATAAATAACAACAAACACAAACACAAAACAAATAGATTAATGCTGATTTATTAGTTTTCAATTATAAGTTCTTCAATTTGGAGATTAAAAACTATGTATTAGTCTTACAAATCAAGCTTAAAACAACGAGTTAAGTTCGAATTTGTTATAATAAAAATTTCAAATGCTCACGAATTTATAGCCCGAAAAATCCACCAATTCACCAAATTTCATAGCCTTAGTAAAAACTGTAAAATAACAGATCAATCAGCATAATCACAGTTTCATTGTTAATTAGGCTTTAATGGGGTTTCCACTTCTTGGTATTAAATCAAAGTTTTGAACAACTTTTTGACTAATCTTTAAACAACTATATGTATTAGGTGGATGACATTATTGAAATGGAAGCTAGATGGTGGGAAGTTTTTGTCTCCTCTAGTGCTAATCTAGCGGGGGAAGGAAAAATGCGGTTGATTTTGGCTCAAATTATGAAATTAAGTCCATGACATTGTCGTTGTCAATGATCAATCATACAGTACAATCAAGGGGATTTGATTTGAAAACAAGAAGAGAAAAAAAAATTTAAATCTTCCCTTCAAGGAGATGCTTGTTGTGTAGTTCACACATTTCAACAAACAATAACAACACCACAACACCTACAACTGTTTTTTTTTTCCTTTTAAGAAAAGAAAATGAAAATTCTAGGTCGTTGTAAACTTGGTATAAATTCCTAGCTCATTTTTGGGCAGTTTAAGTTTATTAGGTTAGTGGTTGTCTAATATTGTATCAGAGCAATTCTTTACAACTCATTATGAGTTAGTGTGACTCTCGTTCCTCACTTTTTTGTCGGTTTATAGAGTGTAGGGATGCCTCTCCATTTTCAAAATTAACATACATGTGAGGAAAGTATAAACTTACATTGGTACTCCATTATCAGAGAATGACATAAAATTCATGAGGGAGTGAAGTTGTTGGCAGACAATAATAACAAATCAAGAGTGCAAAATTCAATTGTTATTTGTAGGTGGGAGGGGTGGTTTTGAGTCTTGAAGGTCATAAGTTGTGGTGGATGATCACAAAAAGTGGAAGAATTATTATGGTGGGAATCTATCTTTCTATCCCACTTAATAACAAGTGGGATAAAGTTTTAGAGTTGGCCTCGTCATGATGTCCACATGGCTGGATTCCTTATTGGCTTTCCTAAGCAGGAAATAATTAAATATCCTATTCATTTCTGTTAAGATGTCTTCATCATTTATTTTTATTTCTATTAATCTTGGTAATCAAATTTGTATGATTGGTTAATAGCATAATTTAAGCTAATCACTTTTTGAACTCGGATGTCGAGTGGCAAAAATTTCTACCGAGGCGGGTTCTCATATGGTCTCCGACTCTAATGGGGAAATTTTGGGGGGAAATTAGGGGCAAATATGGGGATCCTTGAATTTTAAAAATTCCCGATCAAAAACAGGTCTTGAGTGGTATTGTTATCCCCATCCCCGAGCCCACCTCAATAAATAATATATTTATAACATAATATAACAAGTTAATACAGGAAAAAGATAACAATCAAAAAACAAGTAGATGTTTTTTTCGATGAAAAAAGGTTTAGGGGAAGGGAGGGGAGGCTACCCATCATAGGGGCTAGGGCGTATCAATATTTCTTTGAGGACTTACATAGGAGGTCTTAGCTTGTTTTTTAGTTTTTATAGATTACCCACTAAAAGAGATTGTTGGCAGCGGGACTTAAACCTAGATCTGAATAGTGAAGACAACGATCCTTACCAACTCAACCAACTATCGTTGATAACAAGGAGATGTTCTTCGTCTCTCAATCTTCTCTTCAATTGAAACTTGATACATGTGAACACACACTCGCAGTTTTCCAATACTCCATTTCTTTCTTGGTATCCAACTAATATATATACATATATATATATATATATAAAACAGCACTCAAGAATGAAAGAAAATAATTGTAGTAGCTAGTTGAAATCCATATGCTTATTATTGTTGTAGTTAGTTTCTAGAAGCAATTGTATTCCTAATTCATTATGGAGATTATGGCAGGGAGAAATATATGCAGGGCCGGTCATGAGATTTTGAGGGCCCTGTGCGAGACTTTAATTGGAGTCCTCACATAATCTAATATGAAATACTAAAAAATAAAAAAATAAAAAAATCATGACTTAATGTCATAAAAATAATTTTTATATAACTAAAATTCATCATCAATTAGCATGTAATAACAATCACAAATCAAATCACAAATTTTTCAATGTTTTCATTTGATAAATTTAAATGTTAGTATGTACGATAAAAAATAAAATAAAAAGAGTTCAAGAGAAAGAAGAAGACATTAATTTTTTGTTGTTGTTGTTTTGTTTTAAGTGGAAGAAAGTTTTATTTTTTAAGGAGAAAGTGTATGGGTGTGATATATATACTTTCCCCTTGTATTTTTCACGTGCTTCTTTTTTAAAACTATTTAAAATTTTGTTCTTATAATAAAAAGAGAATAAAATTATGAATATATTCACATCACTAGGACTCAAACCTAGACCTTATACCAAAGGATACATGCTAGAAACCAACTCCACGAAATACACTTTCGTGTTAATGTTTTGCTTGTTGGAGTATATATACAGTTATATTAATATATATTATATAAAGTAAAAAAATTTCGGGGGCCCTCGAATATCAGAGCCCCTTTGCAGTGGCACCACTTGCACCATGCCAAGGGCGTCCCTGAATATATGATTTATGTTTTTGGCCACCTATGCAATTATGGTTTATTTAAAAAAAATTGAAAACAAAAGCTTTCGTTCAGGAATATAACACCCAACACACATACACATGGACAATTAGTCCTAACTAATTTAAATTTAAGAAGATTTCATTTTTCAAATGGCAAAGAAAATTGGAGTCGAGGCGGGTTTGGGAGACCATCTCCAACAAGGACGGGAACGGGAATTTCTGCAAAAATTCTTATCAGGATGAAAGCAGGGACAAGAATAGTATTGTCAGATTTTGCCCCAAACCAGTCCGTTGTCATCCCTACTCCCAAAAAAAACCAATTTAATTACTCACTGCACCCACAAAAATTAAATCTATTTTTTCTTTTTTGAAATCAATTGAGAAAGGTAAATCACGAAGACTCTCCGATAAAATCGTGTATACAATGTAGTAAATTCTGATCTTTACCATCACAAAAACACCCAAATTTTAGAAACAAAAGTAATTTGTAAAATAATTTACACCCTTTACATATTCGGAGTTCATGGGGAAAAAACCAAATTGACATGGTATCGGCTAAAATGCGTAATTTGAACTAAAACGTGCGTTTTGCTGGAAACTAACAACGACAATGCGTTTAGCTCTCTCCTTTTGCTTTTTCCAAAATGTCCCTAAAATCAATCCGCGCAGGGAACAGGACACAGGGTTCCATCTCTCAAATTGCTTCGTCGTTGCCGTTGTGTTGGCGAACAACGGGAACCTGTAACTGTAAGTCTCTGTCAGCTCTTTCCTTCGTTTCGTTTTTTAGGGTTAGGCTTAGCGTCTATTTCTATTTGTTGTTCTACAGTGAAATTGGGGGTTTACAATTCACTTCTGTCCCAAACCCTAGATTGATTACCCAATACTCGCAATTGTTTTTCTTTCTTGAAAATGGATTCAATTGATCCTTCTAAGGGCATGAGCACGCTTGACGCGACCATGGAAGATAGCTGCGGTGCCCGACCTAAAGCACCGCGGAAGAAAATGGGGCCCGTAGAGAAGGAGGCATCTGTGCACGAAGAAATGAAGAGGATGCAGAAGCTGCCTGCAAACAGTACTTATGTCACTCATCGGTTGCGGGTTCTCAACAAAATTCTGCAGCTTTTGTCCATTCAGGTACACAAAAATTGGATTTTTATTTGCTATATAAAGCATGGTTTGGCTATTAACCTTAGATTGCTCGTAATATGCAATGGGTTTGTTGCTTAAGTGAATTATAATCTATTGGTATTGGAGACCCACAAGATAAAGTTGTTTAATTTTGCAGTTTTGTTTTTGTTAATTACCAGTTTGCTCTGCTGTGATGTAGAGCATGATATTCTGTGTTTTGTGTATGATTCTGATTAGAAGTAGAAGAGAAATGAATTTTATACCAGTATTTGACACTATTTTGCTGTTCCTCTTGCTCCCTTGTATATCAGAGAACTGCATCACAAGAACAGGAGTTGGAGTTGCTTTTTGCTGGGCTTTCTATGTGAACCCAACCAACCTTTTTCAGGCAGTGGTCAGTTCCAGTTGAAATTTTATTTTGTGGAGTTAGATATACGTAACTACTATTTTAGTGCTCTGTTTCAACCGGCTGACAAATAGTTTAATTATTTGTTGTGTTTGATATATGTATATACTGTTAAAACATGAAACAAAATAGCTCATGGTATAGGGAAAGTTTATTTTATTATCTGTTCACTTGGATCCTCATTTTCTTCCCAAAAGAAGGAAGGGGAGTAATCTACGTACAATGGAAAATGCAAGTGTGGTTTCATGTAAAGACGGATAGAGAAGTGTATTGGTTTTGGCTGAATATCAGATGCATAAATTTGTTGCTTTTTGTAGTCACAAAACCTTGCTCTGCCAATTTTCTTTCTCTAGGATCTTATGTTGGTTAGAAGACACTGTTCTTGTTATGAAACCTTCATTGTCTTTTTTAATCACTGAGTACTGTCCAGTTTTTTAGTCGAATAGGTGTCCATTATTGCTGTACAAATTTAATTTTTTCTCAACCTCATGCAGATCCTGGGTAAGATACTACACTTTGCAGTATTTGTTCTGATTTGTTAATCAAATGCATTGCAGAATCTCCCGTCATGGATATCTGTATTTTTGGAAACCTGGGTTCAGATCTGTTCCGTTACGCACTGAAGATTGTATGTTTTTGGCAAGCTAAACATCTCACTCTTGTGTCTCTCAGAAGAAAAAAAACCATCTCTCTTGTGTCTCTCAGAAGAAAAAAAACATCTCACTCTTGTGACTATCTTTTGTATATACCTTTTCAAAGTTTCTAAGCTTTAAGTTGACCAACATTGTGAATATTTTTGTTTTTGTTTTTCTTGTATCCTTGCCTGTTGAGTCTTGACATGGTTGAACTGTACGCCATTGTGGTATATGGAGGAGAATAGTATACTATCAATTTGGCATTTTCATTTCCCATTTTATTGGATGGGTCATTCTTGGTTTGGGTTTTATATGGATGTAATTTTCAGCTATTTGATTAAGAATATTCATCCAAGAAGAGATGATAGAGGATCTAAACTTATTTATTTTTTGTTTTGTGATCATATACAGTTATACTCCTCACATCTTAAATCATGTACAACCCCTCGCAAATAAGTGGTTAGTGTATTCACCAGTTTGAGACTTACCATTGTACTTCTCAATCCTCAAATTGCTGTTCTTCTTAATGGCTTAAAGATGGTTAAACTAGGCTATTTGACCCTTAAATTTGGCTTGAAATGATCATCTTATTCAGGCCAGTGATGTGTGAGATGGGATTCGAATACATGACTCGGTTACAATATAACATGAATAACCTTAACATATGACCCAACTCCAATATAACATGATAACCTTAACATGCAATCCTATAATGATTCACTTCACTTGTTAAAAAAAAAAAAAAATTTGTATTTGTATTTATTTAAAATGAAATGTTTCAAAAATTCACTTAATATTTCTTTTCCCAATGTTGCTGCAAATTTATCCTCCTTTGTAACCCTAATTTTCCATTTGGATGAAAAAATTGAAAATTACATAGAATTCTAAAAAGAAGGAATTTAGATTTCTATCATTTCAATTTTTGGCAATTAAGTGTTTGAATTTATGTATGTCGAATTTTGTAAATGACATTATAAGAATTGTGAAATGACGCCTATTTCAATGGAAAATAACCTTGGGAATTTGATGCCATAATTTTCATGATTTTTTCCTCACATTATTTAATAAATTTCATGCTTAAGTTGCCAAACAAAGAAATTGTTAATTTCTCTTCTTAAATTTCCAATCTTTAGTTAAATTTCGAGTTACTTTTTCTCGTTGCGGTAAAAAGGGGTTTAGGGAGAAAGAAAAGGAAGAGAAAAAGAGAAAAAGCACGCATTGAACTTTGCTCAAAAAAGAGAAAAATAAAAAAAAGCGCGCATTGAACTATGGACCCTGTCACCGCACTATTTTGAAGTTTGAACCATCTTTTTCTTATTACCGGAAAAAGAAAAATTTGCACCAAACCTTCACCTGAGTTTTGATCTACTGAGAAAAATGGGGATACGGGATTTCATTTCCGGGACGACCGATTCACTGCAACGCAACGCTCCGGATCTAACGGCCGTGAAGAACTGGTGCCCCACACCCGGTTCCCTCAAACGGATCGTACCAGATGTAACGGCTGCGAAGAACGTGTGCTCCACCGCTTACGGTTATGGGTCAGCCACCGTTACCCATATCGATAGCGCCGTCAGGGTTAACCTGAACCACTGCCTTCAGGACGAGGAAGCCCGGTCCAAGATCCTCCAGTTGGGCAAGAGCATCGTTACACACGCCACCATCGAGGCCTCAAAACCATCCCAGGTTTAGCTACTTCCTCGTATCACTTGTTACATTACTTTTAATTTTTTTAAAAATATTTATTGGTGTTTTCCTGGTATAATTTTCAATATTTCTTTGAAATTAGGACAAATTAAACTGAAATTTTTTTCCTTTTGGAAAATTAATTGTGCCAATTTAATCGTCTTTAAATTGTACGTTGTTAGGACTCGAGATCCCACTTTGGAAAAATAGCATATTTTAGGGTTTAAGATCCCATCCTTACAAATCAGTTTATAAGGGCAACCTCTACCCGTAGAGCCCAAGTTTCACCATGCAACTCACGAAAGTGGCGACGTATTGGCTGGATTAAGATGATAAGTAGGATGCATGACATGATATGTAGTCATTGAATACTGTTAGATTAGTGAAGCTGCTCAAAGGAAGGAAAAGGCTATCACCGGGCCAGTGTCAATAGAGTGGGACGACAAGAGCCTGGTGGAATGCTAGGACTTTAGATCACACATTGGAAAAATAGCATATCTTATACCTTAGGATGGTTTATGAGCTCTTGGACACCCTTCCTTACAAGCCAATTTTCAGGGGCAATTTCTACCCTTGGACTCTTTAACAGTTTCTTAGAAAATTGCTTGAATTATATTGTATGTTTTGTATCTGGTCAATTTGATTGGACCACACGTTCAAACATGATTCTACTTGATAAACAATCTTGATTGATAACCTGGTGACTGGTGACATAACATGCGAGTGTCTGTTAAGAGAGCATGAGCATGGCTCATATATAGCTGCTTGTTGAAATCATATATAGTGGTTTGCTTAAGAAGGCTCCAGTAAGAAATTTCCAACAGAAAATTTCTCTTAGTAATGTATTTTCCTTTAAACAAATAGACCAAAATATATTAATTGGCCAATGTAGTTATGCAAGTCCCAAATTTGTGGATCTTCTTACATGTCTAAGTTAGTGTTGTTGTTATGTTACATTGTAATTTTTGAACACGCTCAATTTTTAGCTTGTCTTGAGCATGTTGGATGTAGATGCGGGCCATAATTCATTGGTTTGATTAACTTTTTCATTCACAAATTTGTCTGGATAATGGTTCACAAAACTAATTGTGCCATTTGATTGACCTGAGTTTTCACGCGGGTCCTGGAGTCGTGCCTGCTAAGGGCGTGAGATCTCGCCTTGGTTTTTTATTTATTTATTTATTTATGGGAAAGCTGGTGGCTGCCTATTTTTGCCCTGAAAAGAATGAAATATCAATTTTATATAAAGTATAGTTTTGTACAAAGATTATTGTTGCTCTAACTTTACGAAGTCTGGGTTCCATGAATCTTCAAAATGCTGGTATAATGCGTTGATGCGGAATTCTTGACTAGTCTAGCTGCAGTTGTTTTCTACTAATTTTTAGGCGGACTTGTAGGTTACAAAATTGTTGCTAAATCAATCCGAGACGTGAAGGAGTCCAATAAACAAGAAGTGGATGTTAAGGCATTGCAGGCTGATCTACACGGATTGCAGAAAGAGTTCAGCGAATACAAGAAACTCCATGAGCAAGGCCTGATAGATAAGCCAAGTGCAGATTTGAAGTCACCAAACACTGTCAACATTCATTCAGCTCTGAATCAGAAACCGGAAGATGTGATCAGAGTCTTTATGATGAAGGAGTTTTTGGGCAGGCAATTCTTTGATGATCTAATGGTTCCTCCGGTTGCGCCTAGGAAGAAGTAGAAGGCAGTACCAGGTACCAGTGCATAAGATCATTGTTAATCATGATTTGACCTTGTTTAAAGCTTTGTGGTTAGGTCTTGACCTTGATTGCTCTGTGTAATTATTCTCTCGGGTGTATTAGGGAAGAAAGTGGTCTTTTGCATTGTCAAGACTCAAAACCATTGGCCTTGTTTGTAAATTGAGGGCAAAATGTAAAATGCCAAGTCTGGTTTAAGGACGGTTTTCATAAACTGAAGTTAACTGGTTTTGTATGGCTGTTATGTGCTATTGGAAATTACTTGCGACGTGACTATTCCTATGGAAGTGGAATGGAATGTAGATACCCAATGGCAAGCTATACTTTTGTACTTTCATAATCTGCTTATTCAGGGTTTAGGGAATGAAAGAATCTTGATTTCTGACCACATTCTCCATAGGGCCTCTCCACCAATTGTCAATTCTACTTTGGCTTGGATAACCGCAGAGGATGCTCTCAACCTCCCTAGTTGAATTTGGATCTGGAAGCGTAAAGAGGTAAGTTGCTCCACAAAAAAATTACAATTTTAAATTTTAAATAAAAGGTATTTTTTTTTTTGGCAATGATTTCCTCACTCCTATTTTATTCACTTACACTCCTTTTTAGTTATAAAAAAGGAGTGTAAGTGGATAAAATATGAGAAAAAGGAGTGGAGAAATCACCACTCTTTTTTTTAAGGGAGATTTACTATAAAACCCACTATAGGAGCCCAAATTATAAAAAAGCTCTATATGAAATGAACATTAGAAACACACCCAAATCCATTTACAATATAACAAAAAGGCTTGTAACTTCTTTTAAATTACAAAATTGTCATTGATTTCTTAAAACAAACCCAACCCAAAAACCTCATAAAAAAAGCCCAAAATACTTAATGGGGGTATCAAAGTAATTTAATAATTAAATTTAAATTTAATAGGGCCAACTATCATTTTTTGGGCATTTTTGGGTATGTTTATAGAAATTAAATGGTGTAGGGTTTATTTATAGTTTTAATGCAAAGAATGGGTATTTGACTAAATATCTCTTTTTTTAAAAGGTCACAACACCAATTTTTTTCAAAGCGTAAATAGGCTATTTGACCCTTAAATTAGGCTTGAAATGATCATCTTATTCAGGCAAGTGACGTGCGAGGTGGGATTTGAATACATGACTCAGTTACAATATAACATGAATAACCTTAACATATGACCCAACTCCTATATAATGATTTGTACAATATCACTTGTTAAAAAAAAATTAAAAAAAATCGTATTTTTATTTATTTAAAAACAAAACGTTTCAAAATTAACTCAATATTTCTTTTCCCATTGTTGCTGCTAATTTATCCTTCTTTGTAACTCTAACCCTCTGTTTGGATGAAGAAATTGAAAATTACATAGAATTCTAATAGTTAAGACAATCTTCTTCACGGTAGCAGTTTCCATCTACCAAGTGAACACAGTATACTTTTTCGGAAGCCTGACTTGGAGTGATGGGATACATGTTGTGACAAGTCCCATATCAATGAGAACATAGATCATACAATCATGTACTGATGACAATTGAAAATAGATCATACTCATCCAGTAAAATTGACTACATACTAATAAGCGCATTTCTCCGGAGACAATGTCTGCCTCCCTTCTCTTTTGTAAGCATAATTTTGTTAGTCATTTAATGCACAGTTGAAAAGAATATATGAGAGTCTGCTTGATGAACAAGGAAAGTAGACAAGGGATTTGATTCTCATTTGTGAGTGCACTGAAGAACAGAGAACCAGGTGCCTTGGTGGGAAAATTGATATGGCATCATTTTCTTTGCAGGTTAAAAAATATATTAAAAGGCACATCAGATGAATAAAAGATGAAAGATATTCATGCTTTTATGCTGGTCCTAAAATATTATGCTTGGCCATGGCTTACATATCACACCAAGCTTTTGTACCCTACTGTTCAAGTTGACAATACAAAAGGATGGGGAAGTAGATAAAGCAAAATATTCAGAGTTTTGAGGAAAAAACTTTCTACCCAAAATGATGTCCTCACATGAATTGAGAGAGAAAAAAGGATTTTCAACTTTTCACATGTCCATTAGGACCATTAGATTATAATTTACAGATGCTGGGATGGCTGGCTTTTTAAAGTTTACACAATACCTGTAGAAAATCTCCGGAGTTTTCTTCTAGTTTTTTGACGGATTCCAATAGGAGATGCAACTAGACATGTGCAAGAAAAAAACTACTCTCTTGAGCTGGAAGACCTTGGAGTTGCCGGTGAAGGCCGAAGGGATGAGCCGCGAGTCAAGCAGCTTGAGAATTTCAAATCAGATCGGTCTCTTGATCTTGGATCGATGATCGCAGATCATGGAAAAGTGGTTGTCGTTGCTGCGGGAAGAGAGAGAGAGAGAGAGAGATTTGATCTAATCAACAAAAAGGGAAACCAAAGAATTTGGGTTAGGCTTTTAAACAAAAAGGGTATAATTATCTTTTTAGTGATTAATGTAAGGTGAACCAACAAATCTGGGCCTGTTCTTTAGCCAAATTCAAAACAAAATTCAATTCATGGGTATTAAAACCAAAACAGAAATATTGTTTGTCTCAGATACTAATTACTAAGGATAATTATGTATAATATCTAATGCGCATTGAACTTTCCTACAAAAAAGAAAAAGAAAAAAAGCGTGCAAACAATGCGGGGAGGTTTTGGATGGGTGATTCGGGACTTTACAAGTTGGATGATGCAAGCGGGTGGTCAATGAGATATGCTTTATGGGTCGACTCTCATGACAGAGATGGACATTATAAGGGCAGTTCTGTTTGCTTATCAACAAGGGGGTTTCTTTCGGGTGGTGGTGGAGTCTGATTCCAAAGTTGCCATTGTCACATTCTGGGATCGACTCCGTCGTAACACGATATTGTCCATTTTTGGCCCCCTCTCTGCCTTCACGGTTTCATTTTTGGGAACTCATGAGCAA
Organism: Prunus mume; assembly: GCF_029339155.1. Classification (NCBI taxonomy): domain Eukaryota; kingdom Viridiplantae; phylum Streptophyta; class Magnoliopsida; order Rosales; family Rosaceae; genus Prunus; species Prunus mume. The sequence continues at coordinate 14,401,630 of NC_142700.1, read as the reverse complement.
CTTCGTAGTGGGTCACCGATCTTGAGATTGCTCTAGCCCTAACTCACTTAACTTCGGAGTTCCCATGACTCCGAAGCCAGTGAGCTCCCAAAAAGTCTCGTGCTAGATGGAGGCGAATATGTACAAATAAGGCACATCACCCTCTCTCCGTTGGTCGATGTGGGATGTTACAGCCATCAAGATGGTGAAGGGGGAGAGGGCGGTGGCTGTGGAGGTAGATAGTATTCTCTTCGACATCCAGATTGCGATTCGAGAATTCCATGAAGTAATTTTTAGTTTAGCACCTCGCAGCTGCAACAAAGCTGCTCATGAGGTTGCAACTTTTGTGTGTAGGGTAGGTGGTAGTTGGGTTCAAAAGCGTGGTGGAATGCTAGGACTTTAGATCCCACATTGGAAAAGAACATATCTTCGACCTTAGGATGTTTATGAGCTCTTGGGCACCCTCCTTACAAGCCAATTTCCATTGACCCTTACATGTATACTGGTTATGCAAGTCCCAAATTTGTGGATTTTCTTACATGTATAAGTTGGTGCTGTTGTTACGGTATAGTGTTAATTTTTGAACACACTCAATTTTTAGATTGTCTTGAACATGTTGGATGTAAATGTCTGTAGCCGTAATTCATTAGTTTGATTAACCTTTTTCATGCACAACTTTGTCTGGATAACGGTTCATAAAACTAATTGTGTCATTTTATTTATTTTTTCCTCCTAAAAGAATGAGATATGAATTTTATATAAATACGCTTTGGAACAAAGATTATTGTTGATCTTATCAATCTTCAAAGTGCTGGTATAATGCGTTGATACGGAATTCTTCACTAGTCTAGCTGCAGTTGTTTTCTACTAATTTTAAGGCAGACTTGTAGGTTACAAAATTTTTTCTAATTCAATCCGAGAGTTAGAGGAGTCCGATAAACAAGAAGTGGATGTGAAGGCATTGGAGGCTGATCTAAGCAGATTGAAGAAAGATTTCAGTGAATACAGGAAAGTGCATGAGCCAGAAGTGGATGTGAAGGCATTGCAGGCTGATGTAGTCAGATTGGAGAAAGAACTCAGTGAATACAGGAAACCTCGTGAGCAAGTCCAGATAGACAAGGCAAGTGCAGATTTGAAGTCAGCGCCAACATTCATTCAGTTGCAAAGCAGAAACCGAAGTTGTGATCAGAGTCTTTATGATGGATGAGTTTATGGGCAGGAAGTTCTTGGATGATCTAATGGTTCCTTTGGTAGCACCTAGGAAGAAGTAGAAGGCAGTGCCACTACCAGGTACTAGTGCATAAGATAAGGTAGAGCAGTGATCATTGTTAATTATGATTTGACCTTGTTTAAAGCTTTGTGGTTAGGTCTTGATTGCTGTGTGTAATTATTTTCTCCGGTGTATTTGGGATGAAAGTCGTAAGAAAGTGGTCTTTTACAATGTCAAGACTCAAATCCATTAGCCTTGTTTGTAATTTAAAGGCAATTTGGAGATGCCAAGTCTGGTTTTAAGGACGGGTTTTATTTGGCCAAAGTTAAGGGGGTAGGGATTTTCTCACACATACTGCTAAGGTGTCTTGGAGATTCGAACATGAGGCAACTGATTTGCAAGACAATTAAGGATGGTTTTTATGAACTGAAGTCAACTGGTTTTATATGGCTGATTAGCGCTTTTGCAAAAGTACATTCCTATGGAAATAGAATGTCTAGATACCCAATGGCAAGCAATGCTTTTTAACTTTCATAATCTGCTGATCCGATGAATGTTTGAAAATCCACATTGACTGAAAATCTTCTGCTAGCCCAAGTAGTGAGAAGTAGCTCATGGGTTTGAATCCATCCATGTAACAAGTTTTACATCACTACAGACAGATTGTACAATATTGCATTCTAATAAAAAGTTAGGGAATTTTTTAGTACTTTTTTCCTTTTTTCGTTTTTAGTTTTCATTTATTTATTTTTTGTAAGAGACAGATGAAAATGTATGGAGGGAAGGAAAGGGAGGGATGAAGCCAAAGGATGGTGGAGCATCACAAAGAAAAAAGGGAGGGAGAATAAATAAATAAAAGAATGTCAGTCAGACAAAGAAAAAAAGAAAGAAAATAGGAGAGTGCAACACAAAATCTATTTTGCTACTATTATGCTCCCTTGGAACTGCCGGAAGAGAAATTAAGAAAGCTAGAGATGTAGAGTAACGACATGGGAAGGCTATTTGGGATCAGTCTTGAAGGAAACATCTAGCTGCAAGCATTGCAAAACCCATCCTGCTCTTGTTGATGACATACTTTCTAAAATTCTAAGTCGTTTAACTGAAGACATGGAAGGGTTTATCTTTTTGATAAATTTGTAAATGTCACACTTGGAGTGAAAGAAGAGAGGATCATGATAACATGATTACACTGTTGCTGACATATTTTGTGTTTCATGTAGCTCAATGGTGGGGTGGGAAATATGAGGCTGCACAGGAGAAAAGCCAGAAGTTCAAGGAAGGGAAATTTATCCTTGAGAGATTCCATATTCTTGGTCCTAATGGAAGCAACTACTCTATATAACTCTAGAAACTCAGATTGGTGGAAGCGATGCTGATGATGCTTGATTGATCAAACATTCAGGAAATTGCACTTAGTTAAAATGTATGTTCTTTGCTACCACGTTTTTCTTATTATCACATTTGGATTGATTTTTCTTAGCCGATGATGTAATCTAGGGTCCTATGTCTATTTGGCATAGTAGTCGAATCATATGCTTAGGTATGAAATCAAGTTTTCTTGGCATAGTCTTTTCTTTTTCTTTGTCTGACTGCCTTTTTTATTTATTTATTTATGTGGATTTTAGTTTTGAGGACATTTATGTCTATTTAAGTGAGTTTTTGGCTATTTTAGAAAGTTTTTATAAAAACTGACATTTATGAAAGTGGGGGGTAAATTTTGACTATTTTTGATCGATCAATTTTTCTTAGGAATTTCTTTTCAAATTTGAAAACTGAAACAAAAACACTAAAAAATCATGGCCACTTGCCATGGCAGAGTCTTTGAGACAAACCATGTGACTATGTCCGTTCATAGAACATTCTGAGGAGCCAAGGTGTTAGTACTCGTTATGAAATTGACCAATAACATTGCCAAAGTTCATCGGGACGTACTCGTGAAGGAAATGATATTTTCATGGAAATGAAAGAATCTGGAGTAGTTAATGAAAAAAATGTTGCAGAATAAAAGTGGCTCTAGTCTCAGGCCAGATGAATGATTGCAAGGAGGTCGTATGAGAGTTGGGAGGGACATGGGACGTGAGACCTTAAAAGATGATGGGCCTCTTCACCAATTGTCAATTAACTTTGGCTTGGACGACCGCATTCTAATATGGTATCAGAGGATGCTATCGTACTCCGTGAATTTTACTCGCCCTCCTAGTTGAATACAGAGCTGGAAGTGTAAAGAGGTAAGTTGTTCCTTTCCCTTTGCTGCGTTCTTATGCTCTGCATATGATTGTTAAGTGCATGGAATACTCTAACCTTATTTGTTCTTGCCCTTGTTTCAAGCAAAGGCATGGTATCACAAAATATTCTAAAATCATTTGAACCTCAGAAAACAGCTTATCCAAGATCTCACATTCTTTACTTCCCTAATTACCAAGCCCCCAGCAGATACTTTGCTTCAACAACTCCCAGTTTTCCAATTTCAGTTCTCTTATAAAGGGGCAAGCTTTTAAGGGCAATGGCTTAATTGGCAGTGGCTGTCAGTTTGTTCCAAGGTTTTTACCATTCAGTGAAGCCAGGTACACTATCTTTTTTTCTTTCTGAAAAGGATGTGCTGTAATTTCTTATATATTCCAAGGTTTTTCTCTATATTAATACCTTTGAACATCCTTATAGATAGTCTTTTTAGCATCCTTATAGTTGGTACAATTATTTGAAAACAGAATCAAGAAGAGAATGCTTTTAAGATCAGTTGATTTCATTAGGTCTGTTCTAATGGTTTCATATGCTGCAACTCTAAAATTTCTTGACAAGAATCTGGTGGAGTTTCACTAAAACAGAGATTAAAAACCAATACATAAATAGACAAACATGTTGCTAGTGAATAGTGATTGTATATAATATGGTAGAAATTCTTCAACCACAGATGCTATAGCTGTTGGTGGATATGTGTGGCTAACAGTAATCCAGGGTTAAATAAAATTAACTTGAAAGCACAATAAAACATTACTTAATTTGAAGTTACTAGTCCAATTAAGCTTCAATTATACTACTAGTTTCGGATTTCTTATTACCAGATCAATGATCCTCTTTTCATCCAATTTATGTTGACAAATATGTTTAGGAAGTAGGAACTCGCAGATGGGATTTCTTGCGCCAATTTGTGAAAGAATAATGTTCATATGGGCTCTGATTACTAGATGGTTCAGATATCAGAGAAACCTTGAAGTTAATATGAATACTCTGAAAAGAATGTTAGAAGAGCTAGATAGCCAAACTGAAGATATAGGTAAAAAATTAGAGGCTGAGCCTCCCCTTCCGATTAGAAGACACGAAGATGAAGTCTATGAGTGGTTAGAGAATGCGGAAAGGATCAAAATTAGAGTACAAACTATCGAACAACTTGGCGAAAGGAAATATCTCTCACGTGCACATCTTGCAAAGCTTGTTGATGAAAAAATTGGAGAAGTTAAGGAATTGCTTCAGAAAGGTAGTTTGTATAGTGAGATTTCGACGAAGAAGCAGTTCAAGTACGTGATCATTGGTGGTGGAGTTGCAGCTGGATATGCAGCAAGGGAGTTTGTTAAACAAGGGCTAAAACCAGGTGAGTTAGCAATCATATCAAAAGAAGCAGTGGCACCTTATGAACGGCCCACACTTAGTAAGGCCTATCTGTTTCCTGAGGGAGCTGCCAGACTTCCAGGCTTCCATGTCTGTGTTGGAAGTGGAGGAGAGAGGCTGCTTCCTGAGTGGTATGTGACGAAAGGTATTGAGTTAATTCTCAGCACAGAAATAGCTGAAGCAGATCTTGATATGAAGATCCTCACTAGTTCCACCGGAAGAACCTTCGAATTTCAAACTTTAATCATTGCAACTGGCTCCAGAGTTATAAGGTTGACAGATTTTGGTGTACAAGGAGCTGATGCCAAAAACATTTTCTACTTGAGAGAAATCAGTGATGCTGATGAACTTGTAGAAGCAATTGGAGCTAAGAAAAAGGGAAAGGTAGTGATTGTTGGAGGAGGATACATTGGTCTTGAAGTCGGAGCAGCTATGAGAATCAACCAATTTGACGTTACCATGGTTTATCCAGAGCCATGGTGCATGCCTCGGCTTTTCACTAAAGAGATAGCTACTTTCTATGAGGCTTACTTTGCTAACAAAGGAATTAAAATCATCAAGGGTACAGTTGCAGTTGCGTTCGATGCTGATACGAATGGAGAGGTAAAGGCAGTGAAACTCCAGGATGGCAGGGTGCTGCAAGCTGATATTGTAGTTGTTGGTGTTGGGGCAAAGCCTCTCACTGAGTTATTCAAAGGGCAAGTTGATGAAGAGAAAGGTGGCATCAGAACTGATGGAATGCTTGAAACAAATGTCCCGGATGTATATGCTGTAGGCGATGTGGCTACTTTCCCTCTGAAATTGTACAATGACATGAGAAGAATTGAGCATGTTGACCATGCTAGGAAATCAGCTGAGCAAGCTGTGAAAGCTATCAGGGCAAGTGAAGAAGGGAAATCCATTGAAGTGTATGACTACCTTCCGTACTTCTATTCGCGTGCCTTTGATCTTTCGTGGAAGTTTTACGGAGACAATGTTGGTGATCCATTGATGTTTGGAGACAAAAACCCAGCATCCGGAAAACCGAAGTTTGGAACAGCATGGATCAAGAATGGGAAGATTGTGGGAGTGTTTTTAGAGGGAGGGACAGATGAAGAAAACAAGGCTATTGCCATAATGGCAAGGGTCCAGCCTCCAGCTGAGTATTTGGATCAACTGAAAAAGGAGGGTTATTTCATTGCTTGACTGGAACTCTAGATACCATGTATAAAATTGAATTGATGGCTTCGAATTCAATGAGTTGGTTTTGTTCCTGCACTTAAACAGATTGCTATGTGTGCCCTGGATTTTAATTCTGTTTCTTCACATTTTATTCTCTGTTATTGAATTGATTGGAAAACAAAAAGATGCTTTCATTGCTCTTTCTTTCTCTTTCACTTAAGGTATACTTAAAAATTTGTACACCTCTAACTTGCATTATCATGAAAACCATTGAACAAATATCATATAATTTGTTCACTCATCCTATTTAAATAATTTCCTCAGTTTGAAAGCACAAAAATAAAAGGGTTTAAAGTTACCCCTACACTCAAGGTCCTGTGTTCGAATACCTCCTCGGCTTATGTAAAAATAAAAAAAAAGGGACAATTCTGACTTGAGTCTATTACTTTGTTTATCTTAAGAGAATCTTTTATAGGTAATTGGAACGTTAAAAATATTTATTTTTTTCCAGAAAAAAAATTACACGAGAAAAGAAGCAATCTTGTTTCAGATAATTAAACGAGAAAAGCACCGACTTAACGTTGTGAGTCTTCTTCCTAGACCATTATCTTCAGTTGACGAATACAAAGCATCTTTTGAGTTCCATTAAACCGAAACGCTAGCGATATTCACAGACGCGTATCGGGTACCAGAACGACACGTCGCTGCCGAAATGGCTGAAATTAGAATTGAGAGAGCCTCTGATAAGCTGAAAGAGCACAAACCAAACCCCAACCGCCGAGAAAACATTGGCGGGCTTCTGGGTCACATCGCCAAATTTGCTATTGACTCCACCATCAACTTCTCTCTCAAAGCCCTCCCTGGTTAGTTTCTTATCTTTCACTATGTGAAGTGTTAGATGATTTTTGGGTTTTTATTGTTTGATTGAAATTGGTAATCTGGGATCATTTTGTTAGTTATGGATAGGATTTTTGGTTCGTCATCTTGCTCAGAAGTAGTGAGATTTCTGCAAGAACACATGATTCTTGTCGAACCCTGTTCATGTTGCATTCTGGAATCGTTTAATTCTCTCTATCTCTCTCTCTCTCTCTATGCCCATGTTCTTAAATTTCCAGTGCACTTTCTGTGAAATGCTCAAATTTTGTACCTTTATCAATTTGTAAGTGAAGGGCTCACTGGAAATGCCTATGACGCTGTGGAAAATACGAAGAGGATTGGATTTTTGTTTTAGTATTATTTTTCAGGCCTTAAAGGCGAAGCTTTCCCGGGAGTGTTGTGTGCTGTTATTTGAGCTATGGAAACTATCTGAGAGAAAAATGAGTTTCTGTAGATATAAAATATGGGAAGCTTTGAATGGTTGTGTCTTTGAACTGATTACTGGAAGACTTGTTGAAGCAGCAAACAAGGTACTAAATAGATCCTTCAAAATTTGTCAGAAAATTCAAGCTATGAAGACATAGGTAGAGAATGTCAAGTGGCCCGCTAATGTTTGTTGAGGTAAACTTTGGCGCCACTAGTAAATACTTAGAAATAATGAGAAGGTGAATTGCGGAAAGTTGATGGATATCGAATGCAGAATTGATGGGGGCTTTGGCAAGCCAAGAAAGCTCACTGGTCGTGGAGGTAAAGCTTAAAGATGAATCTGGCTTTGCCTGGGTTATAAGTTCACTCCATTTTCAAAATGGTACCTAAGCAGCACATAGATTAGTCAGTGAAGTTATTGGTGTTGCTGCTAAGGAACAAGAGTTTAGGACGCAATTCCCACCTTTTTTTGGTCAATAGCAGAGCTGCCAATATTTTATTTTTTCGAAGTTTGTTAAATTTATTTTATTTTGGGCTCAATTCCTATATAATAAAAGGGATGACGATGGGGTTTTAGAATTTTGTTCCAGATATGCATTTGTCTCTGGATATTTTCTCTCTTTCAGGTGCAAAATTCTTCATCTCCAGGGTATTGTTTAATTTGTCACGAATTCCGACATTGTCATTGTCCTTTTGATGCTTTAACAGAATTTCTTTTGAAATCCTCAATCCTATAGAGATGATGGCTTATAGTATTTTCTCAGTGATAGTCATCATTTTGGCATCCCATTCACACAAACTATATCCTATGTCTTTGCAGCATAATAGCCTCTTTTTCCACAATTCTCAAAGCTATTTTTAAATAGCATTACATTGTTAAGAACCTGGGTTTTGTTTAAACTCACTAATTGGACAGGCTGCACCTGGACCTCAACTTGTGATGCATTAAGCATCCCATCTCATGCCTGAAAGGTTGCATTTGCTATCATTTCTGCTTTTTTTTATTTGTTTATTATTATTATTATTATTATTATTATTATATATAATTATTTTTTTTATAAAAACATTTGAGCCAGTGTATATAGAATAATGATGACCTCAAATATACTCTTGAATTTATCGGACATCTTTTTGGTCAGAACTATATTTCTTTATCTCGTCCTTAAATAACAGAGTTGATTCGTTGTATTTAGCTACTTCCATACTTTTCACTTTGGTAAACTATAGATGCATCAGCCACCGTTTCTCTTTCCCCATATTTTTTTGAACTTTTTTTTTCCTCCACCATTTTGACTACTGCAGGTAGGAAGCAAGTGTATCAGATTGTGCAGGAGGGATTAAAGGATCAACCCCCTTCAGTTTTGCCTAATGACAACAAGAAACCAGAAGATCTTAAGTTGGCAATGGAGGACATGCATGCAAAAATGGAGAATATGCAGGAAGACACGAACATTGTAAAGCAACAACATAACATATCAGCAGAACATGTCATGGGATCAGCGGATCCAAAGAAGATGCCAGACGGAAGAGGCATTCAGGGGTCGGATCTTCTGCAGAACAATAAGAAGAAGATCTTCATTCGATCGCGTCTATAAATTAGAAAATGAGGCTGGTGTAGATGACCATAACAGCAAGTCAAAAAATAAACGACTGTAATCCCAGTAAAAAGAAAAACCAAATGTAATGGCATATGGTATTGGGGGTATAAATAATGTGTAATGTGTCAAAATTTACTATTTCATATAGAGTTGATATTTGATATGTATTATATGTATGTATTATGAACTTCACAAAAAGAGGAGAGATCATAACTCATGAGAGGATCATGTAAGAATTCTATATGGCCTTTAGGTGAGGCCATATCTCTTAACCATTGGATTAAATTGGTTGATCTAATCCAATTATTAAGAGATAAGACTTCACATAAGGCTCTAACTATAAATGACTCGAGGATCATGTTTCCACCCAAGTGGGCTGTTATTTTCAGTTCGGTATTGCCAGTCCCGCAGCCCAGCAATTTTTTTTTTTTTTTTCGGCCTTTTGGCTCTCATTATATCCAAGGAAAAAAAAAACAAGGGCATTTCTGGAAATTAGAAAACCATTTTCCGTTTGTGCATGTTTTTCTCCTCGTGTAGCTTCTCGGTGTTTCCACATAGTCTCTCTCACTCTGTCTCAGACTCGCTCTGTCACTCAGAACCGAACAATGGCGGTATGGACAGCGGCGGCTCGGCAAGCCGCGAATATGGCTCGGCTCTCTTCTCCCAAGTCAGCTTGTACAGCTCAAGGGGCTTCTTTTGTCCATCGGCGCGGTCTTGCCGGCGGTGGTGGTAATTCACTCACCCTTTAACGTTTTTCATTTAATCAATAGCTCCTCGTTTAATCTTTTTCCTTTATTTGTTCTGTTTGGTTTATCAGAAAGTGTGAGAAAATACTTATGAATTTCACTTATATCAACATGGGTGTAACACCTCTGGGATAGTGGTAGTGGCGGAGCTGGGTTTTTTCTGTTTAATGAACTTTTCTTTTGTTTTTCTTTCACCTACTTAACCAGAAGTCAAATGGGTTGTGGTCGATTTATATCTATATTTATTTTATTTTGTTCGTTTCTTGCTGTTTTACTTGCTTTGACTGTGTTGCAGATCATCATGGACCTCCAAAGGTGAACTTTTGGGAGGACCCAATGCACCCATTTAAATGGAAGCAAGAACATGTGAGTTTTATTATAATTTGTTTTCGAAGACGTCTTTATAATGGTGTTGTTAGATAACTGCTGAGATTATTTTGATCGTCTTTTAACAATGCTAGAGAAATTTCCTGTTTTTACATGAAGACAAGTTCCATATATGTCAAAGTTTATAGTGAATGGATACTTGGGCTATGTTTGTGGTAATAGGTTTTTTCTTGTCAAATAAAAAAGTTGTACCTCTAAGGTGAAATCGAAATCTGCAATTGACAGCTTTCAGTCTCATTGTGATGTTGAGGAACGTAGTAGCCGTGTTATGTTGTGGTGTGTGTGAGTGAGAGAAGTAGATGTGTTTGAGGACGTCTTTAATTGTCTGTTGAACTAAAGAGACAAAATGATTGTGTTGAGTGAAATCCTCATGCCAAAATACTTTTGGATTGCCTGCAATAGTGCTGCATGAGATATTCATATGGCTTTAGTGATTTAGAGTAAAGACTCTTATATCTCATGTGTTGCTTCACTTGGTACAGTTTGTGATTGTCTCTTTAGCTGGATGGGGACACTCCTATATGGGGGTTATAAGTTCTTTACCAAAGACAAAAAGGACCAGAAGGACGAGGTACTTTGTTAAAGCTTTTGATTATGAGCTTTGTCTATTTTCATTCGTCTCATGAAGCTAAATATGTTAAAGTACCTTCTCATACTCTGTTACATGACTCTATCTAATTTTTAGTGTGACATGATTAGACACAAATATCTCCTACATTTTTTACTATAAAAGAATAATTCAGTAGTGTTGGGGATGTATATATGGATTTCAGAGTGAAATTTTTCTGTGTTCCTTCTATTATCCATGTGTTTTCTGAACCATCAGCTCTTAACTCTTGCATTATAGTCTTCGATCAGATCTATCCGGAGCTGAGAACTTGGCCTCATAAAATGATTTGAGTTGTAAGAGTGGGCTGATTGTTTATGCATGCGATGGCTTGAGGTAGTTTTCACCTGCTAGAGGTGTTTATGAATGATGATGCTTACATTTCCCATCTTCATGAACCTGAAGCATTCGAGTATTTGCCATTCTTGCTGGATGACCTACACATATTTCCAAACTTATGAAATCAATCTCCATTAGCTGAGCACTCTGTTGTCTTTGGTTGCAGAAAGTTGGAGAACCATCACACTAGCTTTTTGAGCTCCTGAATATATGTACAAATAAATAAATCGGTGTCCCGTCTTCAGAATATCTACAATGAGCATGATCTTCCATGATACAAGACACCACAGTTTTTAGGCAGTTCCAGTTTGTACATGACTCTTGTTTAACATGACTGGATTTATACATGGTGCCTTTTCTTTTTATGATCATTTTATCTAATGGTCATCGTTGTTTTAGCACTCGTCCATTCTAGCAAACCCTTTTCTTTTTACTATTAAACTAGTGGACCTGGAACATTCGTGGTTGATTTTAGAAACTCATCATTGCCAAGAAACCTGGATAGGTGGGAAGGTAGTTTAAAAGAAATCTGTTGCCTCAAGGTCAAGGCAAAAAGTAATTTGAGAACAACTTTGCAAATGGCTTTACTCAAAGCACCATATAAACAGTATCTACAAATAAATTGGCCAAAATTTATCTCTCAGCCTTGGCAGCAAGTTTAGTCATGTGACCTAGAAAAACCTTACAACTCAACCCAAATTGCAAATGAACACTTTGCATCCATAAATAATATACAAAGTATGAAGCAAAGTCTTCATTGTCAAAAACATAATCTACACTTAGGATGCCACTTTGGTAACCATTTCCCTTTCTCGCATGTTCAGTCTTGCTCTTTCAGCATGTCACCAGTTTAACATCGGATTACCCCTTTAAGACGACGCTGATTACAATGTTATTTCCAGATTTTCTAGGAAACTATTCTATGCTCTATTCTATATTACTATTTTCAATAATCTACGAGTAATATTAGATCATATTTCAAGCATAATAGTTCTCCAACATTTTCATCAACAGTGAGTCTCCCAAGCAGCCTCTCAGTCCGCATCTTTTACTTCTGCTTCAATATCAACAACTGCTTTAGAAGACTCCTTCCCTGAAACCAGTCTCAAGCTCAGAAAACAAATCGATAAATATTGGTATTATGACCATGAAGAGAAAATGGCAACATGGCAACATGGCAACATGGCAAGAGGCTTTTCAGGGATAACCTCTTGTGGAACGGGTGTAGTCGTTGAATGCCTGTCCAAATGTTGTAGACTGATTGGAGTATTTCACAGAGTCCATTACAAACTTGTTGTCCACCACTGAAATTAACAAAAAATTAGTCTTAAAACATGAGGGACCGTGGACACTACTTTTCCATCAGATACTACAACTTATTCATAATTTAGAAATACACGTTTCAGTCTACTAACAGGAGAAAGCTGCTTGAGGAATTTTTGGAACTCATAAAAATATGAAATCCAAAATTTAACAGATACACAGACAATATGGGTTCACCAACATCTCATGTAATATAATTAGAAGTGATAAAGCAAGTATAAAGGTCTGCAGACTGGTAAGAGGAAAAAAAAGCAGCAAGTAGAATATGGAACTCAAAAAAGCAAGAAACAAAAATATTAGAATACCTGAGAAAGGTTGGGTGCAGAAGGGGCACTGCTGCAAATCATCATTTAAAGCAGATCTGCAAGAGGTTACATCCTCACCCAAGTTATGCAAATTATCATAGATGACAATCCTTAATGAAACTAGAGAAGAAGAACCAATACAGGTCCCCATAAGTTAGCTTGAACTACAACAGAATTCAACTGGTCTTACTTGAAAATCTGAAAATCGTTTCCGCAGTTTGGGCACTGCAAGTACATAAAGAAAAAAATTCATTAAAGGCAGAAGACATCAGAGTAAGAAATATATAAACCTTCACAATTGAAAATGACCCTCAGGATGTTACTCCGAAATTACTTGATTACAAGATGTGGATGAAGCGTTTGTGAATTGTTACATGAAAGAGTATCACTTGCGTACTCAACCTTTTTTCAAACATCCTATACATGTCATGCATTTATCTGATACATCTCACATGGGAGAGAATGAACTCATTATAACACACTAGATTTCTACATGCCTATCCATGGAAACTATCCAACACCAATCCAGATGATCTGTTTATATAGCACCTATGATACAGTTTTTTGAAATCAAGAGCTTGCGACCAATGCAAACATTACTTAATTGTCAACTCCAAATAAAAGAAAATCATAGTGTGTTTTGGTACACCATCCACTAGCAGATCAGTAGATTGATAATTGAACTGTCCACACATGCCAAAACATCATGTAAGACCTAATCTATTGTTAGCAAATAATTAAAGCTGACATAAATAATTAAAAAGGTTTTACTAGTCCTTGTAGGTGTCAAACTGGTAGCAACATCTTCAGTTGTGTTTCACTATGCAACAACAGATGTTTGATACCACAGTTGAAGAAAACTATGAGATTTAAGAAGTGAGTAAGAGAAAATAAAAAAAATTTAGTAGCCTTACACTGTCTTGAACCATATCCTGCCTTGCCCACCACAGAAAAGCACCCACACCAACAATTGGTACAAGCACTGCAAGGAGCTGGACGTGAAAAGGCATCAATTTCATTAGAGATATAATCCTACATGCTGATGTCAGAGTCAACAAAGCTACCAGTTTTCTTCAGAAATGTAAAGGAACTAAGATTTGTGAGAAGAACCCCAAATCAGTTGCTAAATGAGAGAGAGTACCCAAATGGAAACAATTGCATCCAAAATCCAACCAAGCTGCCCAGTAAATGAAAGATAAGTCAATCCAATAGCCAAGGCTAAATTACCCAGAACTCTAGCAGTGGCTCCATCATCTTTCCCACCACCACCTCCATCACCATTAAACCCAAACCCCTGATTGAACCTCACCACAACCTCTCTTTTCTTCTTCTTCTTCCATCCCTCATCTCTCCCCAACATCTCATCTTTAACACTACCCCCTCCCAAGGAAGACCACCTCTCCCAATAAGCCCTCGCCTTGAACCTGTTCTGCTTCAAACAACCAATCTTTGTCCTCGACAGAGAGTAATATTTGATGGGTTTCTTGTATATGTCATTATGCAAACTGCTCAGCCTGAAAGCTAAGGAATTGATGGAGATATGAACAACGGTTGTCATGGAAAAGATGGAAGTTTAAGCAGAAACGACCCAATATCTAAAACACTGGTTTTGCACTGTTCATAGGGGATTTCATGGTGGGCTTGGCTTAATAAGATGGGAAGTGTATTAGCTGCTTTCCCCAGCTTCGGCTTTTCTACTTTCTGTGATGTCGCTTAGTTTTTCTGTTCTCGGCATTACTTACAGTATTTTATTGCAGATAAGAGCATCTCCACCCACAAGTGCAAGAAGCGCCACTATTCACGTGAATAGTGTCACTTTGCATTAATGGTTCCACCAACAAGGGCAAAGTCTAGGCAAGTCTAAGGCAATTACTATTAATTGTACTTTATTTTCTATTTTTATAGTTTAAACCATTAATTTTAATAATCTTTTGTAATTAAATTTTCGGATAAGATTTTCACCCTCTAAAATTGTGCCACGTCTGATGTAGAACAAATGTCAGATTTTATCGCTTGAGCTAGAAAAAGGACGTAGTGGGAATTTGCAGATTTGTCGTCCGAGCTCCGATTAGGACGCAAAATACCATTTCGAAAGGAACGACGCCACGAGTCAAACTCACAGATTTTTGTGACGTATGATGGATTTTGGCATTTTGAGGTCGTTTGGCCTTCCAAAACGGCATTTAAAGTTTCGTAGTTAATTTTCAGTATTTTAGATTTTAATAAAAATTATTCAAAGAAAATTCCTTTTAAAATTGTGCCACGTGTCAAATGTTAGATAACATTTTCAGATATTTTTAAAAAATTTTAATCTCAGATTTTAGATAAGATTTTCACTCTTTACAATTGTGCCACGTGTCAAATGTCAGATAACATTTTCAGATATTTTAAAAAAAATTTAATCTCAGATTTCATATTAGATTTTCACCCTCTACAATTGTGCCACGTGTCAAATGTCAGATAACATTTTCAGATATTTTTAAAAAAATTTAATCTCAGATTTTTATAATATTTTCATCTTCTCAAATTGTGCCACGTGTCATCTCTATCTTCTAAATCCGTCTATAAACTAGACCTGATTTTCAAACCTCTCACACCATCTCTTATCTATTCCTTCATTTCTCAGATTGTAGAAAACACATTCTACTCTCAATGTCAAACTTGTTGAGGGTGTTGGAGAGGCAACAGAAACAAAGGGAAGAAACAAGGCGTAGACGTGCTCAAGAAGATCGGGAAGCCGATGAAGAAGAGGAACTACTGCTTGCGCAGCGGTGTGTATGATGGATCAATCAAGGCAAAACCGTCGTCCTCGTGCCCCGAATGTGGACAGACATAGGGAGTCTCGGGGTAAGAATCTCATGGAGGATTATTTTATCCCAAATCCGTTATATCCTGCTTCTAAGTTTCGAGAAAGATATAGAATGCAACCACATTTGTTCCAAAAAATCATGCATGAGTAAAGAGTAAAAAATGTGAGTAAAGAGTAAAAAATATGGGATGGAGAAGAAATTGTATGAAGATTTTAGTGTGGAAAGTAAATAAAATGGTTAGGTATTTATAGAGAAAAAATACAGAATTTTTGGATATTTTTTAAAAAAAATTTCAGATTTTTTTCGATTTTTTGCAATTTTTAGCCAAAAACGAGGACCGTCGATTGGAAAAAATCCATCGGAGAGTCCCGTCGCGCCACGTGGCACCCGCCATTGAGTTGTCGATGGTGGCGTCGGCGGCGTTGCGAACTCAAATTTTTTACCGTTGGCGGCGTGTAATTCACGCACCAACAAAAATTTGACTTACCGTCTTGGCGTCACGGCCACGCCAGCGATGACGTCGACCAACTCGAACCGGCAAGACTTGCCCTTGGGCTTCCTCGGGCTCGTGGGACCCGCCACCAAATCACGGGCCTGAGTCGCTCGGGCTGCGTCAGGCAGCCTTTCCCGCCTCCTCCTGCGCTGGAGATGCTCTAAGATGCGTGGCCCAACAATCATGTTGTTTCTTACCAGATACGTGACCCATGTGGCCAAGATTAGTGTAATTTAAAATTTGAGGGGGCAGAAAATAAAATAATATTGACATGATTGTATGAGGTTAATCACATCTTTATGTTTCTTTTCTTTTGGTCCCCAAAATAAGGTCCAAGAAAGAAAGGGTGACAATTTAGTAAGTAAAAAAAAGTGACAGTTTGTGTTAGACTGGATGTTCATGTTGTCATTCTGTGGTGAATAATATTCAAAATTGACACGCTTAAGTAATCGTGTCAAATGACTCAATAAAACAAAATGCCACGTATCTGTAAGGTGTGTGTATATGAGCTTTTTTCAATTCAAGACAATTAAGTAAACATGTCATAAATACTCTTAGGATTTAGATCATCCCCAAATAAAAGGAGGAGAGGGAGTGGTCGATTTGTGAACATGGTCAACATAAAACCCTAAACTACCAGGTAGTAACTAGTGTGAACAGGCATTTTTGGGTACAATGACAGACAAAAAGGTTTCCTCACAAATTAACCCATTTACATGAGGTCATAGAAAACACTAACCAAAGGTTTGCTTTGAAGTATTTTGTAAGGGAAAACGCTAGATCATTATTCATTATCATATAAATAAATTACAAGAAGCACCATATCTGTATCTCTTCAGTATGATGGCTATATTTGCCAATGTCCTCGTAAAACAGCTAGAACAATTGAACACATATCATTACATAACATTCTGAACCACACTCATGGCCCCCAAATCATTCTTTCTTATTTTCCCTTGGCTTACTTGGTATACCATCGTCTCTATATGGTTCAACACTGTACGCGTTCTTCTGAAAAACTGAAAATAAAACCATCTCCACACACACCAATATGTTTTGAAGAGCTTCCTCAATATGCTCCACGTCCAGCCAGATATGATGAGATCGAATTATTTTCAATGCTGCGAGCACGTCAAGAACAACTCCCTGCAAAATCAATTGAACTGCTTTCTCAAAACGCACAACAAATTTCATTTTATAAAACAAGAAATAAGGATTAACCCTGCTCCAAACCGAACCAAATACAAATCTACTAATTGGAAATGTTCAAGAAAATACATTTTACAGAAGTTTTTTGCAAACCAATATGGAAATCTCAGTTTTGATATTTGAGCAAAAAAATGATTTCTTGTGTGCATTTTAAAGTAAGGCTACCGGACAGACATGGTTCTCAAAATTCAACACAGAAACAAAGGTATTTGATATGGTTTTGGATATCTTGAAATAGCATGAAACACAGTTTGAGACATGGACACTGGTGTTAGAACCAGCATGACCTGCCCAACAATCAAGATGGACAAGAAAGTATACAGTGTCCTTAACTCATAACAATCTATATCTTGGAAGCATTAAAAATCGTTTTCCATTGGGTCTGATACCACAAGCGCTATAACATCACGAATATGCTATATCTTGCAACTGTATGACATGAAACAGATCTAGAAGGAAGAATGCAATATGCATATTGCACATTTTGACTACTGCTCAAGGAGCTCTACCAAAGGTCCATCCTGCTCGTGATTTAGAATCAGCAAGACCAATACCTACACCACTATCCAGTGGTACGTCTAAAAGCTATGGAAGTTTACATTCCCTAGTCAGAGTTTATAATATTTACAAAATCCTTTATCCACAATGGCAATCTCTAACAGTCCACATTTGACAGAACTATGAACTTGTCGGTTTCTGGCTCAACATGAAAGGGGAGATGGAATGATAATTACCTGCCAGAAGCAGAAGAAAACAATCCCTTTGATGCATAAGAACTTGGCAAGAGGTTTGTGCGGTGCCAGCTCTTTAGCAAACACATGGTAGAAAACAATAAGAGAATACAGAGCCAGTGTCACTGAAATATTCAGAATTATTGTGAATGTCCAGCTAACCCAACTGGGATATACTCCAAGGAGTTGAAGAGTTATCATCAAGATGGAGCACACGGGGCGAATCACAACAAATTGCCATGTCCAGTACTTGAGAAGCTTCAATGTATGATGGTTCAAATGAACAGTACGAGGCTGCATTTTTTATAGATACAAGTCAATATACCTCAACATGTCATGGCTAACAAAAGTAGCTATTTCCAATAAATCCAACGAAAATTAGTTACAACATACATTTTCACACTCTACTGAGAAGGTGAAAAGACTAAGAATTCAGATAGCTAGAAGGTCCTTGTCATTGCAAGGAAAGGAATCTTTCTATTGTTCCCATCCCAAAGAGAAAATGAAATTTCTTGTCAATAAATATGTGTTCTTTAAGCATAAAATTGACGTGATATCAGGAAACAAACACATTTTTCAGTCGTTAACTTAATTAACACAACAAGAATCGGAGATGAAAATTCATTTACCAGAAAAAGAGTCATGGGAAATGAATGGTGAATCTCCCGTCCTTTGATTTCATCTGGCACTATGTTTTTACTTATAGATATGTTCAAGTAGTTGTACAGCAAACCCAAAAACTTAGCTATCACCTGCACATAATGAATTTACAAACTCAAGCACTAACAAATTAAGGACTAATGGCAACAGAATATACATGAAAAGTTATATTGAAATCTTACCAAAGCCTCGTAGCACTCCTTGATCGAGTCCAAAAAAGTAAAGAAAACATTGCTTCCCTTTAAATCTAACAAGCCCACAAAAGAATCTAGAGCATATAAGGGCGCCATAAGTATAATGACTATGATGGCTTTTTGCTCCCTTGGCTTCTTCCAGTAGAAAAAATGTTCTGAGAGAAGCTGTACTGAGAAATGCATTGTAAGCATCACGCAGAAAGTGGAAGCCAGAAGAGTAATTTGTGCTGGATTTCCCATCTTTTCTTTTGTGTTTTTAACCACAGAGATGGTGATTCAAGAACTTGGAACTGTGTCAATAGTTTTAGTTAGGATTCAACTGAAGTAGCACTATACCCAATAGTCTCAGATTTATAAGAGTCGTATATCGATGAAAAATAAAAACACAAATCATGAATTTGTGACAACCCAGATGACAAAAACACACATTTATGAAGTAAAAGTTGCAAAATTCATATGAAATGTCAAAGATTTAGAAACACTATTCAAAAAGTCAAGCTGAAGTCAACTGTAAAGTAATGCTACAGGTAGAAGTCAAGTGAACCACTCATAAGCTAATAAGTTCAGAAAACGGACTATCTCTTGGTTTGCAGAGAGAAACGCTTGCTTCTGCGTTTTCTGCGATATTTCCTCAGCTTTATCGAGAGTAAAGGAAGCTCAGAAAAGATGGCTAGTTTTTAATATCTGGTATGAAAAAATATGTGACTGGTTGGTTTGGTTTGTTGCTCAGATGAGATTTATTTTACTCTAAGGATAGATAGTGAGGGATGGTAGCTGAAGCTCCCTGCCATGCTTTGAACTCCAATTTATTGCAGAAAACTGGCGGAACAGGAGATAGCATCTCTGTAAAATGTTATATAAATATTTATATCATGTCTAATGTCCACAGCGGGGATAGCTCAGTTGGGAGAGCGTCAGACTGAAGATCTGAAGGTCGCGTGTTCGATCCACGCTCACCGCATTTTAGTGTTTTTCCCTTTTTTTTAAACAATTTTTTTATTATCCCACGACTCGAAAACAACCCCATCATGAAGCATTTACTACTATATTCGTTGTGCTCTTTACTTAATTTTAAAATAAATAAAAAACAATTTGTTGTTTTAATTTTGTTGTTGATAGATCATGTGTTCATCAATATGCATACCACCAGCAATTGCAAAATCTCATTTATTTATGCTATAACAATGGTTGTAGTTTTGGTTTCCACCTAGTTATGATTCAATCATTCATCTTTTTCAATAATCTGTAGAGCATAAGTTTTGCTAACAACGTGTTTAATGACAAGCAAAATTCAGCAAACTATTCATCTCTTCCAAATATAAAATTTTCACTCTTATCAGCTCCAATCTGTCTCACCAATCGATGTAATGAGTCAATGAGAAAATTTGCAAAATGAGTGGCACAAATCAATGTATAATATTAAGGCTAAAATTGTAAGATTCAACTCATTTCCAAGCTACACTTGAGTGACAGATTTTCTTGCGTCACGCCCCAAATCAAAGAAAACCATATGGAGTAAAAACTTCCTCAGACTGTATCCTCACTTGTTGTCCCCTTGGGTTCGAGTAGTAGCTCTCCCATTACAACAAACTGATCCGCCAAACTGATTAGAATGGTGGCAGAAGTACCCAAAAGTTAGTCTGACAATAATAAACCAGGTAGTTAATGTATGTGTAAGGAACTCTCATATAAAACACAAAAACCCAGAACTTGGTAGCAGAAGAGTCCGTTGTACCTTGTATCAAAAAATTGAGGTGAGTTTGATGTCACTTCTGTTATACAGGCTACAGCAATCGGGGAAAGGGTATATCTTGAAGCTCCCATAACACGTAATTCTTGCACGATAAATAGACATTAATGGCATCCCTGAAAATATTCCATTCTATACAACCTTGCTGTCCTCTTCGCAAAAATTTGGTTCTACATCATATGGCTTTTAAAACCTCTCCAAGAACTAGTCCCCACTGAGTCCAATGGGAGCCGCCCTGCATTAGAAATCCAACAAAAACTGAAGTTCAGGATGCAATAACTGTCTTAAATTAAGTTAAATTTATTTCCATTTCTAAAGCTTCAAACTTACATTACTTCATAATTCCAGGATAGGGTCAAGTCTCAACTGGTACACTAAACGATATAAAACAAGCACTTACCTGGCAAAATACAGCAAATGGCTCTCTTAATGGTCCATCACATGAAAGCTCACTCGTACTCCCATCAATGAAGGTTCCATCAGCAAAGATCACCTGATACATGACAACTAAGAGTGATTGAAAGCCTTACTGGAAATTTACAAGTAACACTGCGACTTGTTAATGCAAGATTGGCACCACTCTCGACAAAAGTTGTGCATAGTAACACCCAATTTCACAGATGATAAAGATCGCAGTAATGCTATTATGCATGCTTAGCTGTTTAAACTTTATATTGACAAAGATTTCAGTAATGCTATTATGGTGCTTAGCTGTCTAGATATAATGAAACTAGGAAGAACTAGAAATGACTTCTCGACCAGTTTTCACATAGAAAAAAACCTCTCAAGTTGAAACTAAATTATAAGACCTAATATCCAGATAATTGCCACTAGAACCTGTCCTTCAATAACGCCTCAAGCACGGATTGACATCAAAGGCATCTGAAGTCGATGAAAGTTTGAATGAGCCACCAGTAGTTAATGTATGTGTAAAATTATTGGTTAAGTTAGCATCCAACCCAAATCAATCGGTAATAATAAGTGGAGAGGCCCCAACAAAATTCTATTGAGATGCAAAGCAGTCAATTGTGAATAAATAGTCTGTTTCATTATCATGTTAAGTTGAAGCATCCGATACAGAACCAGTTCAGTCCAGGAAAAAGAAACCCAGACCAATTAACAATGGATCAAGAGGCCCCAAAAAATTTATATTGAGATGTTAGGTTTAAAATGTCCAATGTGGGCCAAGGCTGAGCTGGCAGGCTCATCTCACTTATTGTGTGCTTTGTTGGAATAGACTGACATCAAGGGAAAGTGCACTTTAAAATGTCCAATGTGGGACTTTATATTCTCAACTAGCCTGATGTGCACTTAAGATTTATGAGGCTTCTAACGCACACAATTACCACTTCATTAGAACAGATCATATTAATAGAAGCTGTGGCTGCCTGCTTCCTTTGTTGTAAGAGATGAAAATAATTCTAAAACATTAAGTAACTAAGATGTAGAACTAAATGTGGCCAGACCTCTGATGCATATCCAGGAGTTGTACCAGCAATTGGTCTAGTAAATGAACCTACTGGGGAGCTTCTCTGTACAGCCTCACAGAAAGCAAGAAGACGCTCCCGGCTTCCAAGCTGTATGGCCTGAAAAGAATTATTAAAATATTTGAGATTTTCTTCTGTCTGTAGCAGAGCATGTTTCTCAACTAACATTGTCAATCAGCTAACCAAAACTGCACAAGCAGAATAACATTATCATCTTACACTGATCAACAGAGATGCTATCTGTTTAAAAGGCTAAATTATACGGAATACTAACAATTAGAATGAATGAAATAAGCAGCTGCTTGCTGCATATAGATCTTTGTTAACACCGGACCATGTGATTCAGACAGACCTAAATCTCTTAACCAACAATATAATGTTTTGGAGGTTCACTTGGGATTAGGAAAGAATATAAATAATAATAAAAAAAAGGGTAAATTACCTGTACTGTGTCATGACGAGGAACACGAGGAAGTGGCTGCACCTTATACCCTTTGGATGCCATAACTTCAGCAACTAGGAGTGTACCCTATTGTAGAGGAAACCCGGGAAAAAAATGAGCTCCAAGTTGAATAACGGAAATTAAATGTAAACTAGGAAATGCAGATTTCAATACCTTGATAGCTTCGCCTACCATTTGAGGTGAGAGGAACAAACCCTGGAAAAATGCTCGCATAATGTCACCAGGAGTTGAGCCACAATCAACTCCAAGGCCAGGTGCAGATAAACGAGCTGCTGCTGCTTTTACCCATTTTTCTTTCCCTGCAACATATCCACCGCATGGTGCTATAGTTCCTCCAGGATTTTTTATCAAACTGCCAGCAATCAAATCTGCACCCTGAACACCAACAACGACATTTTATTGCCTTTCTTCAGAAGAAATAAAAAGGGATACAAAATATGGCACATACCACCATTGGAGGTTCAATGCTTTCCACAAATTCACCATAACAATTATCAACCATGACCAAGCAATTAGGATTCTGCGTCTGTTTAAATATAAGAGGAACAACAATAAATTTTCCAAGACAAAAGAATTCACAGGAAAAAACGAAGTGGCGAGCGTTAACAATAACAAGTCAGAATATATCAGCTTCAGGCTACTCCAGAATTAAAAAATAATAATTAGATTAATATATATTAACAACAGTCGCAATGTGAAAGAAAATCTTCCCAGATGGGTACCCCAGTAATATGGCTACTCAAGGAGCAAAACAATTAACATAGAACATACAATTTGTTAAAACGTCATGCTATTTAATATTGAATGACACCACTTTAATGTTACAAAGATTCCGATTGGCACTCTTATTCTGGTTAGAAAGCCAGATCCATGTAATGATTCCATAATGGACACTGAGAAAGTTACCTTAATTATCTTAATTGCTCGCCTTATCTCATCTACACTTAAACTCTGACGCCATGAATAACCACATGACCTCTGTATGAGTGCACATTTTGTTTCAGGTCTCAAAGCATGCATAAGCGCATCCCAGTCAAGGCCACCATTTTCAGCAAGCTAAAATGACATCAGATATGAGATAGTTCACAAAGCACAACAAGAAATCGAAAAAAAAGAAATCTTTTAGTATAACTAATAACATACTGGAACTTCACGGTATTTCACACCAAAATCTATCAAGGATCCCATCCCATGAGAGTCTCTCTTTCCAATAACTTCCTCTAGCGTGTCATAGGGAGGACCAGCAACTGCCAAAAGCTGACATTTAGATTAGTCGAAAGTCTAACCATATTCCAAGGACAAAGTGGAGGAAAAACTTTCAACACAAAGTGCACCCAAGATCAAAGTAATAGCTTACCTCATCCCCCGGCCTTAGAAAAGCAAATAAAGCACAGGTTATAGCATGAGTTCCTGAAAAAAACTGAATATAAAGAGGATTAACTAAGCGTTGTAAATAACCCCATAAAGTAAACACAACACACTATATGACAAACCTGTGAGCGAACCATAGAAGATTCAGCCCCAACAATTTCTGCAAAAGCTTGGTCAAGCGCTTCACGTCCCCCGGCTTCATCATGACCATAGCCAGTGCATCCGGCGAAGTGCTGATTGAAGACATAATCATGAGAACCATGTTGAAAACCATATATGATAAATTCAATGATCCAATAATTATCACTGAAAGGCGGCAATTTCATGACTTCAAGAGACCCAAAAAGGAGAATTATGGGCTTTTCTTACAGAATTAGTGCATTAGTGACATATAAAAAGAAAACAGTAAGGCATGCTTCTACAGAATCAGTGCATGTATTAGTTACTAAAGTAATTGTTTCAATGCATGTATTATAACAACTAACATAACCAAATAAAAGGCCTTTGAACAAAGAACAAACACATAGATATACAATAGAATGAGATTGCATAGATATCTGCTTCTAATAACTAGTGGAGGGGCAATCTATATACATTCTTCCTTCTGCAGGATTACATGAAAAACATTAGAACTATGGCTGTCACAGTATCACCAAAAAAACTATTGGCATCCAAGTATATATACGATAACCATCTCGAACATTATATCCAAATAACCAAAAAAAAACCTTACATGAGATCCAACTCGAGCATTCTGGAAAGCTTTGAGAACACGGGTTGTATTGTGTGCCACCAAATTATCTACGGCTCTGAACTCTGAATACAAGGAGTCCACTGCTTCCGCAACCTGCATTGCACAGAAATTGAACCACTTGGGGTATTATCATAATGAAACTTTTAGAGCTTAACGCAAATATCCAGCTCCATCCAAATCCCGAATATATACTTAGTAAGTGAAATCATATATATGTTAATTTAAGAATTATGTGCCCCAAACCCTATTAATAAATGGAAGATGGGTCAGTCTGGTTGCTCTGAAACTCAAGGAAACATGATGTGCCTTGTGGCTTAAGCTGCTTCGTTTAACAACAAAAATAAAAAGGGGGATAACCCACCTATAATAAGCCACAATATGCTTGACCCATTATTTTATCCGATATAATTATAGATTGAAAGAAAAGAAATAATCTTTCTCTGCAATTCCCAAATTTTCTAAGCAAGCAAATTGAAGAATGACTATTAAAATAACTGGGTTTTGAGAGAACATGAGCAGCGTTGAATTTAAAAGCTAAATACTTAGAAGTTCGATTTCGAGTAAATTTGTGCACTTTCCCAGCAACCAAACAGAAAACTAACCATCTTATTAACGTTCTAGATATTTTGAAAATTGCATGAACTTAAAGCGATTTACCTCTGGAACAAAAGGAGAGTCTTTCTGATGATAATGGTGATTGGTAGGGACTGAGACTGGAAAGCATGAACGAGTAGTAGCCATGGGTAAAGAAGCTCTGAGAGTGAGCATAGGATATGCAGACGTGGCGCAGGATAAGGCCCACATCATCGAGCAGTCTGAAGGAGACGACTGGGCCTGTGGGTGTGTCTTTCTGGTCTCGTATACTTTGTGTGCTTCATATGAGCATTTCACTCGTTAACTTGGCACACAAAATTCTCCTCGGACAGCCAATTGCACACCAAAGTTTCAGGCTCGCATCTCCATTTTGTGTGTGTAAGAAATCCCGTTGTAATATAACCTTTTTTTTTTTATTTACATGAAACCTATAATGATATTAACACTTTTATTATGAGAAAAACTAATGATTAAAATAAGTTTCAACCAAATTTTTTTTAATGAAAAAAAATCCATGCGCGCTACTTTCTTGTGGACTTCAAATTTGGTTGTTAGAGAAAGGTGGTCTTGTAAATGATGTGCGAGAGTTTATGCACAGTTTCGGTGGAGTCGTTCTATAATAAGGTTGATATATATGGTCTTTAAATGAGAATTTAATTTCTAGACGTTGGAATTTTGATCTTATCAAATTTTTTCACTATCAAATACACATTTCCAGAGATGTGTGATCTGCTTTTAAAGTCCATATATGGAGGCCTCGTTATAGAATTTCACAGTTTCGATGACCATTCTATTATGCATGTTCCGAGGGAATGAAATAAGATGACTCATATGCTAAGCTTGTTTTAGTTTGCGAGATATGTCTTTTCTCTTTTGGCTGGAGGATGACCCTCCTTGGCTTATGGATGACAAACAAAAGCTTAAACTTTTTGGGTGTTATTGTAAAATAAACGAAGTATGAGAATATCACTGAATATAGGAGTGGAATTGTATTTATTTACTTCAGAAGTAAATGTTTCAACTGCATTGTTGCACCTATCTCGTAGGCTAAACACGAAGACCTTCATTACTCTTCTTTCTTTTCACCTTCACTTGTAGGTTCCACATGCTTTGCAAGGTGCTTGTTATTTTTAGCTTCGAGATTTGTGCATTTAACTCTCACATGCAGTATGTAATAGAAGACATTTGTGTAGATCTTATGTTTACGTCTGTGCTTGTCCAAAGTTACTGAGTAACAGTAACAAATATTGTTACAGAGTGGCATTAACAAAATGAAAATTATATATGCACTACGAGAGAGGTTTTTTTTTTTCCCACTTGGTCAGTCTAGTCTACAGGTCTTAACCAACATAGTATATTAGGCAATGCCATATGTTCTTTTGGTTTTCCAAGTTGGTCAATGACAAAAAAATTGTTTGATATTCTTTGTTGGCATTGATGACCATTTTTTATTTTTTTATTTTTGAGAGAAGCAATAATTGTATTCATAAATTAGGCACAACGACCATCAGCCACAAAGGTAAATACAAATGCCCACAAAGGGGTAATACAAATATGGAAACATAGTAACCATATAGGGTTAATCCAGATACATGCTACAAAAGGCCAGAGAAATTTTGTCATGAAAGTCGCATGCCTAAACAAACCAGCCATGAATCACATCGCCTAAATCTACTTATACAACTACAACTTTTAACTCTCACAAGTACAAAATACAAGTAGAGACCAAAAAACAATCAAATATCCAACTCACCAAGAGTGGACCCAACTCACAAAGAGTTGATGCAATTATTACAAAATAAGAAAACTTCAAACAAACAACCAAAAACTAAAGAGCCACTACTGTCGTTGTTGCCATTGCCACCACAAACGTCACCACCACCATAGAGACAAAGAACACACCGAGATTGTAGTCATTCACCTTACAACTAAGACACCAACCAGCGAAACCACAAATCCAAGCAGATCTAGACACAAGTAATCTCCCCATAATTAAAACCCCAAATCTAGTATATGGGAGATGAGAAAATAAGTGGGGAAGTAAGGAAAAGAGAGAGAGGGAAGAGGAGGAGGAGTGGCCTCCTCCCCCCTTCCCTGGAACACAACAAAAGAGTTTGAGAAAAAGAAAGGAGGCTAGGGTTTTGATGACCAGGTTAAAAGTACTACTACTTACCTTATATTTCAATTTTGATTAGGAGTATTCAAGCACATGAACTATTATGAAAAACATTACACGTGATGAGAAATGATTGGGAGTTATTTAATTTTCATTTTTTCAAAATATTTCTCATTTTCTTAAGACTTATCTAACATATATAACTTGTCCACGTAGAGCGTGTATCGTATGGTGCGACACATATAAGTAATTCCTCTTTTCATTTGTCCATTTATGTACACTTAGAAAAGTGTGTAAATTTGTTGTACTATCCTGGCTATGAGAGCATATATTGGTCATCTCATAGATATGAAATTAATTGTTGTTATATACATGTGCAAGGGCTTCAATTCTTCTCTCCATTTGTGTATTTTGGCTCTTGAGCACCAACCACTAAGCCAAGCATCGACAGTGACGGAAAAGAACAGCTTTACATAGGCTTTTTATACCCAAACAATCTTAGAGAGAATCATAGATAAGATGGTCTGAGGTAACTCTGATTTACAGATGACTGCAGACAACAGCTGAAATGGCTCGAGGTAACTCTCTGATCTATTCATGTTTTCATGTTTTAATTTTTGTGCTCTATCATTGTTGAAGATGAAATTTCATGCATGTATAATCATATGATCTATTAATCCATGGTCGTGTTTTAAAGTGCATGCCTTTGGCCTAGACCAAGTTTTTTTTTTTTTTTGGGGTAAGAATTCGTTGTGATGTTTTTATCTATATTATCTATAGTTGTTTTTCAGGGCGATGTGATTATTTTCCTGTTTGCTTTCCCACACACCTAGCTAGTACTTATTAACTGTTTCTTTCACTACGATAATTGATCAATACACATACCCTAATTTTGCCCCATCTTAGGTATGAGATATTAGGATAATCAAATAATTTTTTCAGCTAAATTGATATTTTTAGTTTATGATCTCGCATTATTTGCTATAATACTATTTC
The DNA here is from genome assembly GCF_029339155.1 of Prunus mume. Taxonomy (NCBI): domain Eukaryota; kingdom Viridiplantae; phylum Streptophyta; class Magnoliopsida; order Rosales; family Rosaceae; genus Prunus; species Prunus mume. Next base: position 14,373,439 of record NC_142700.1, on the reverse strand, counting down.
TTGATCTAATAAATTCGAGCTAGCATTTAATGTTTTGAGAGTCGAATTACCTCGACGAATATTATGTGTGTCTATCTGAGATCGCATATGTTAAATAATAACTTAGTATATTTTTCTTTCTTTGATTCAACAATTATAATCTAATGATATTTAAACTCAAGATTATGCGCGATTTCAATAATTAATTATGGATCAGTTTTGGAGTGTTCTTCACAGTGTAAAAGCACTTCAAGTTTAGTGAAAACACACTTTAATTTTGTAATGTTTGGATGGAAAAATTTGTTTATTTTTTAAATGTTTCCTTGGATGTTTTTACTAGGAGCACTTCAGCTTGGATATATATATGCAAGAATACTCAAGTTTTTATTCAAAACTTTTATGCACATCCAAACAGGTCTTTATTTGGTTATTATTAAGCAAGCTCATTTTAAGTTTTATAGTTTTATTTTATATATTAACTCACCTGTTGAGAATGGTATCACAATTTATTATCACCTGTTGCAATGCACCATATTCACAGTCCTGAAATAATGCTATATATATGGTACTTGTTTCTCTCTTCTTTCTTCTTCCTTTCTCTTTCTCTCTCTCTCTTTTTTGGGTTTTGGTTTTAATAGAAAAAGGATGTGTGTATAGCGATGTGGATTTTCAGGTACCATTAACCAAAACCAACAAAGGGATCATGGTGCAGTATCTGTCAACATATGCACCTTAGCACCTCTCTCTCTCTTGATCTCCCATCATTAGCATTTGTGGAAACCATTCTAATAAGCCTTACATATATAGCAAACCCTCATACATTTGTCAACATGCACCTTAGCCACCTCTATCTCTCTCTCTCTCTCTCTCTCTCTCTCTCTCTCTCATACATCTTCTCTTCTCCACGTTTTTCTACCTCTGCATGGTTGTTTAGATGTCCTTGATGAGTGCATTTCGGGTTCATTACAATTTGACAAGGTTTTGAACACAAAACCCTGCCATAAAAAGTTTCCCAATAAATGCTGGTGCTAATTAATATTGCACAAAAATCTACATGCTATTTCTAATGAGTTTTTTGTTGTTTAATTTTTATACAAATTATCCAGAGCATCTATAATTCTTTTCATTGAATTAGTTTTTTTTTTTTTTTTTTTGAGTAACAGGTGCAAGGAGATCTCGATCATCAGCTGCCAGACACAACATTGGGATTAAAGATGAGAGCAATGAAATAATGTTCAGAGATGAAGATATTAAGCAACTGGAGAACATACATGAGCTGGTGCGAGGGCCAAATTACGTTGAAGTGATTTGTGGTTGCACAAGCAAGAAATATGGAGATCAAGTCGGCAAGCTTAAGATTTCTTCCACCGGCCAATTCCAAATAAATTGTGAATGCTCTGCACCTTCAACGTGCGAGGAAGGTACTACTTGCTCTAAATACAACTTAATTCTATAGTTTTCATGTAAAGGTATGGCTATTTTCTAATTTATGCTAACTTTATTTTTTATTTTTCTTGGCACTTTCTTCCTTTGAATGTGTTGCTTGTGCTTATCAGCTTATTTCCTAAAGCCATGGAAACTTATAAAGTTCTTTTTTCTAAAGCCATGGATCCATCCATGAACCCACTAAGCCCTTCAAATTTTATTGTGTAACATGGTATTAGAACTTTGGTTGCAGGATGTTCTATTTCGAATATCTCGAAATCTCGAATTAATTTGTATTTCCTACACTTATGGTTTTACGAGGCTGCATGTCATACGACTAACTTGATAAAGTTTACATTGTTGGTGTATTCTCTGAGAGCTAATTAAGCTATATACGAATTAATGCAGTGGGGGTGTTAGAAGAAATTGGCAAATTGACACCAGAGGAATTCGAGAAGCATTCAAGGGAGAAAGAAGGGGGACCTAGAAAGTGGAAGAGCAATATTTGGGTAACAATCAAGGGCAAGAAAGTCCCACTTTGGAAATCAGGGCTGATGAGATATTACAAGCATGCCTCCAATGAAGGCAAATTGGGTTCAAGCAGTCGGCGTAGAGGGACTTTTCACAGGGATGAATTTCTACTTTGCTCCAAGTGTAAGAAAGAACGCAGGTTTCGCCTGCGAACGAAACAAGAGTGCAAAGCCTTCCATTATGCCTCCATGAATAAGAAGTGGAAATGCTCTGATCATCCATGCGACAAGTGAGTTCCTCTATCTCCTCATCTTCACTTTCAGTTTTATATGCACACTGTTTGATTTATTTTCATGTTTCTTTCTTTAATCAGAGGCGGAGTTTGAATAGCTTAGTAGGCTATTACATAAATCTTTTGCAAATTCTTTCATGAAATGATAGAAATGTCTTTAAATTCACAAGGACCACACGTAGGTTGGATGGCATGACCACCATAGTCCTGCACGTGACTCCACCGTTGGACATATGTTAATATTTCTAGACATTATATTGCACTATAATTAAATGACTTTGTTTTTCCATGTTTCAGAATAAAATGCGGTGATGAAGAAGAAAGAGCAAGTCGAAAAAGCTGTAGGGGTTGTCCTCGTACATCAACATGCAAGGGTTGCACATGTTGTGTGTGTCTTGGGTGCCTCAGATGCCGCTACTTGGACTGCGACTGCCGCATCTGTGTTGATTTCATGCAGAATGCCCAACCATGAGCCCATCTCAATCTCATCTCATCCCTCCTTGTTCGAGATTTCGTGAATTTTATTCGAGTAGTAATTTTGGATCTTCTAAAATTTCCTTTGATTTCAGAACAAGATGGCCTTTTATGCCAATGGTATGGTTTTTTCTTTTTTTCTGATACTTATATTCATGCTGTTGAGTTTGTTTTGACTATATTGCGTTTAATACTTTATTTTTAGAGGTGAAGAAAATAAGTGGATGCATAGAAAGTACTTGAAGTTGGAAGGGTGAGAATAGCATTCACTACTATTTTAGTTTTGATGAAGCTACTTACAGGCTCTCAAAGTCAGATGATTTACAACAAACGTTTTGCCATCATCATTTTGAGGGTTGAGTGAACCTCTCAAGCTCATCAATGCTTCGACACACACGCATATACAGGATGAAACGTATCGTCAGGCCAACCGGCCTACACGTACAACGAACCTTCTACATCAGTGTTTATGAACAGATGAGTATACATGGCATTCAAAAAGATTGGATTGACTTCAAATGCCTATGGATATTTTGCTCCCTGTATTGATGTGGGATGCGTGTACAAGGTCTTCAACCTAATCAAAAATTTCACAGCCGCATGAATGGCTGACTTTGTAGTTAGCCGCTACCCCGGGTCAAGATCAGCTAAGACATGTTCTACAGAGACAAAATGGGCTTTCCCAGTTCAACTCCAAGGGATCAATTTCTCTTGAAGCTAATGAATTACCTACATGGCTCAATGATATACAAAAGGTGTGCAACTTAAAATAAAGGCAACGTTTAGTCCCTTGGAACTGTAAGCAACCTACTGGCGTCCAGCAGACGTGCGATTCCTTCCCCTGCCTCTTCTAGCATTAGCAATGCTAACTGTCAAGGAGTTACCTACAGTTCCCAGGGCACTAGGTCCCATCAGCTTCAAGCCAAAATCTTTTACCAAATATGATAACCTATTTTCATCTCCTCCCGCCACCAGTTCTAACCCACATGCTTGCTCACGAGATATGACTGTATAAAGCTGCAAGGGTATGGTTAAGGAATGTTGGAAGTTGTTTGGTAACTCTTGTTTATAACTGTCTTCACTACTCCCAACACCAACTCTCATAAGCCCTACTGATTTTGGATCTTCTGTTGAAGGATCAAATACAAACGAAAAATTCCCAAATGCTAAATCGGGCCTCTTGAATAAATCTTCCAGCATATCATTGCTTGGTCCAACATTCTTTTGCATGACTTTCCTCAGATTATTTTGGTTACGTCTTGTGGCGCGATATATGCACGAAGCCTCTCTCAGGCCACTCAGAAAGGCCCCATGCATAGTAGCAGGATGTTGCCTATTTGTAGCCTCACCTGCAAAGAACAGCCGGTTTCCAACATTTTCTGCTAGTAAATCGTAGTCATTGCCAGAGGACTGTACTCTAACATGAGAATATGAACCATAGGAAAGGGGATCACCACCCCATCTTGTACATATGGTTTGTATCGGCCGAGGCACATCAATCCCCTTAGGAGTATATATACCTGAAGGGAGGAAATACAAATAAAACAAATCTATAAGACAAGAAGGTAGACTAGACCCAGATGGAAGCTTTCTAAGGTCACCCCAAGCGTCAAGACACAAAGACATGAGAAGAAGGCAACCACAAATAATACATACCTCTGAGGACGCTTAAAACTCGATGGAGCAATATGGTCGGCTCTGTGCTTTCAAATGTTTGTGCAGCTTCTCCAGCCACCAGTGCAATGAGAACCGGACCTCCAGATACAGTATGGTATCCATAGAACAGAAAGAACTCTCCACGTTTATGGCCATGCTCATTTAGACATCCAAAAGTATCCAGGTCTTCTCCCCAGAAAACATGAGGAAAAACCATAGCTACTTTGTTCAGCAGCCCAAATCCCAACCTTTCAATTGCTGCAATCTTTTTTGGGGGCAACTGAGGTTCAAATCTGATAGCCCCCTTTTTCAGAACTCCAAGAGGAACAGTGCATAGGACCATATCCCCTCGAAACACTTGGTCCCCAGCAATAACTTCAACCCCTTCATCTCCATAAGTAATGGTATTGACAGTCTTTCCATAGAATATGGGAACCCCTTCACACAATGCTTTTATCAATCTCCAATTACCTCCAGCAAGAAAGCAGTGGTCCCCACCCATCTCATAAGGATCATCCTGATCCCAATAAGTAGCTGAGAGATTTGATAGACATCCAGCATTTGCATATTCCAAATTTGCCAGATGCCAATCAAGAAGTTGCCTCTCCTCAGTACTTCTACCAACACCATACAACTGCCTCAGTGTCTCCAAAACTGAACCCAAAGATACATCATTTCCAAACCCACCCATAGTTTGTCTGAGTTCCATGACTTTGTCAAGCAACTTATTAAAGATGACTTCAATCTTAGAATCAATGTCCTTATCAACAGGTGTCCCATCAGGCTTGTACAGAGGACACTTATCTCTGACCTTATGAAGCGGAATGGAAAGTTGCCTGGCCAGAACTCCAAGAGGATTAGCATGGATGCCAGTAATGACACTGCCGCCAAGATCCACTGCAGAAAATTTGTCATCCCGCCCCATCTTTTGGGTGTAAACTCTTCCACCAGGTCGATTCCTACCTTCTAAAACAGCCACCTTGAAACCCAATGACAGAAGCTGCCTTGCAGCCGCTAGCCCAGCAAGTCCCGCACCAACAATAATGACAGACCCTTCGGTTGCCTCCTCTGGCATACTAGCCACAAATGATGGTGCAACCCCAAAATTAATGTATCCATTATACAAAAGAAAGTCGTAAGCTGAAGATATCAAATGCTCATAATCACCACTCACAGTTTCTTTAATCTGTCCTTTTGAAAGCCAAACTTGCACATTACCCCTCCACCTTGCTAAAATATGATTCCTCACAACAATATAATCATTCTGCTGCTTCCCGCCCAACTCACTGACCACCCCAGCTTTCTTTTCCTCCTCAAGCAGCTCATCAATGGGGAATCCAAGGGACAATGCTATCATGGCCTCAATTTCGGTCTCTTTCTCCAAATCCTCCTTGGTTCTATTCCTTTTCTTCAAAGTACCACCCAAATGCTTCTCTATGAAATCATCCATCAAATTCTCATCATAATTTCGCAAACCCGCTTTCTTCCTTAGAGACCGCTTAGTAACAGAACCAGCTGCACCTGGTGTCTCCATTACCCTATACCGTGTTCTCTCAGTGACAGCTTCTTAACCCAAATCAATAAGTCAGCTCAGAAACAAATCAAGAACACAATCCCGCATTTCTTGAACGCCACCCGTATATCATCTTAAGCAAAATATCAAACGGGTATATCATCTCTAACAATTACGTCACAACCCATTATCAATACTTTTACGGATTCTCGTATCAATCATTGAGACTTTGATCATCTTTACACACAAATTGAACATCAAATTCACATATATCAACACTTGCCACAAAACCCATGTTATTTCTAACTCCAATCTGTAATTTACCCCAAGAAACTCACAGCTTCCATCACTCAGAGTGACAGCAGAAATTAAACTAAATCTAAATTTGTGGCCTAATTTCCGATTTTGCAGTCAGAATTTGAGTGGACAGCGTGTGTAATATACACAAGAAGTTTGAGCAAAAGGCTCTTGCAGGATTGGGAGTGAAGGGCGACTCACCTGGTTGGACGGAGTTGAATCGCAAGCGGGTAATTTTCAGTAGGAGTTAGGGTTTTTCTGGTGCGAGCACGAAAGGTCTGGATACGAGTTAACTGAATGGGATTGGAGGGAAATGAAGGGATGGTGGTGGGCCTTGGACGTGCAGTACCCCGAAATGTCAAAAAAGTAAAGCTCCGCTAACGAGGTGTTTAGGGCCTGAAGTGGCCTACCAAGAGAGCTCCTGAAAGTAAATTCTTCTCACTTTTTTCTTAAGGAATTTTGTTGACACCAAATTTCTATCTCTCGATTCTCGACATCTATTAATTTTTTTCCAAATAAAATGGCAATGATCTTTGATTTTAACAAAGCGGTATTTTAAACTACTTTATTGTACGGAAAAGAGAATATAACTATGAGTGCAAGGAGCACACACTTCCTTAACCAACTGGCTTAACTCACGTCTACAAATCTATTTTTAAAATTACTACAATGAACTAAGGAAGTTATTTTTATAGGAAAATATCAATTTCCTAGACAATCAAAGTATATTATTACGTGCTACCATTTGTTTTTCATACAAGTCAAAGTCAAAGTCTAAACTATAAGGAGAGAGGAGCTATTCACACACACGACAAATGTGTCATGAGGATTCAAACTTGAGACCATTGATCTACAAGTCAAGACTTTTTTCCACTAGTTTAGACCCCGTTGACTTATTACACGCCACTTTTAACACACTCGCTTCACCTCTTTCTCGGACTTCCGAACCCTTTACTTAGCCAATTCATTCCTACGAATCCACCTAGCTGCATTATGCGGAAAGATTGCAATGGAGGAACAAATCATCATCTAGTATAACCGTAAGAAGGATATGTAGACCACGTGTATAGCTCTTCAAGAGAATATTACTGTACAACTCAGTTATTTTGAGGATTGTCTAATTAAATTGCTACTTCCCAAGAAAAACAAGGCTCAGGCACAATCGAAGAACTAACGGGGAGGCAATACCTTCTGTATGTACATGCAGATACTCATGGCTAATTTTAATTCCAAAAGTCCAATCCTTCATCATCTGCAAGCAAACCAGGAGGTGATCAAATTTGTATTTTGAAGGCATATCCCTCTTCTATATATGTGAACATGTTGCACGTATCGTCAAAATAGGAAACTAACCAGCAAAGCCCATGTTCATACTTCTAATTCCAGTTACAGAGATTTGATTCTACCCCAAGCTTCGAAAATAAGCATCGAAACTGTAAAGCAGAATTAAATACAGAAGAAAAAACTTATAAATAGCAAGGGAAAAACCAGTTAAGTAGCTACATCTATCAGCTGCTTCATAAGGCCTTGTTTGGAATTCTTCTAACCTATTAAGAACTTTAGATGTCTTAAGAAGCAGTTCCACATTAATCATTGTCCTAGTATTTGTATTTGTTGCAGGTGCAGCATTTCAAGCTAAAGCATACACTTCTCTCCACTGTACCAACCCAGCAAGCCGATGCTATGTTGACTGTGATTCACCTATTTGCAAGGCCCAATGCAAACATAAGATCTCATTTTTTCCTTCATATCATTTTGTTCATTTTGTTTGTGTTAGTGTACTCAAAATTTATATACTTATCACAAGAATGCCTCTTTCTCTTACATGTTCTCTTGTCACACAGTTTGACATGTTATATCATTAGATTATCAATTCAGATCATTAGTTATGAAGTAGCCTTTTTTTTTTACCCTTTAATATGTAGTCCAAGATATATGGCAAAAGAACGTTACTCAGAAATGAGTTTGTTTTATATACAGAGACGCATTATTTGGCATTTTGTTTTAAAATGAAAGAGACATTTTTTGTATTTTTATCTGCCCTATAGTTTCATCTAGGACTGGGTGTGAATCCATGGAAATCATGCTCTTTGATAATTCTTTCTGTTAATGAATACAAACTTAATGAAGTGTTCGATATTTTGGACCGTAAGCTAAACTGCGATAGCCCTGGATCAGCATGCTATGATCCCCGCTTCATTGGTGGTGATGGCATTGTTTTCTATTTCCATGGCAAGAACAACCAACAGTTCAGCTTAGTCTCAGACAGAAACCTCCAGATCAATGGTCGCTTCAGTGGCCACAGGCCAGCGGATCGAACCCGCGACTACACTTGGATTCAAGCCCTGGGAATGCTTTTCAGCTCTCACAGTTTCTCTGTATAAGCCACCAAAGTGGGTACTTGGGACAACAAAATTGACCACCTACAATGGAAACGATGTAGTCTTAGAAGAAGCCTATCTCTCCACTTGGTACTTTCCAGAAAAAGATGTTAAAGTTGAGAGAATATCAAGCAGGAACAGTGTTATTGTGTCCCTTAAAATTTCCTTAATCATGGCTCCCAAATGTAACTTTTGAGAAAGGGATGAGAACTTTGGACTGATAAAACCAGGTCATAGATATGCAGATAGTATTTTGATTAGTGGAAAGCATCTTTTGCACACAAGGACACTGTTGGTGGCATGATAGATGCCTTTTGCTTTCACCAATAACTGATTACTGTGAGGATAGAAAGCGATTTGTTCCATGTTTACTAACATTGTACACTAGATTAGAAGTTTGATCTTTCTCAATGTGTTTTTTTATATAATAGAATTGCATCATCTAATCCAAAATTAATTGGCAATGTGTATCGTATTACGCAAGACTTTAATTTTCCGGCCTGGAATTCAGTATAAGCTTCCTACTCTTTCCTTCTACCACTTGTGCTTGTCCATTATAAGATGATTACACTAGCAAACATATAACTAGGGGCTTCTCCAGCTCAATAAAATGGCCCAGATTTGCTCATCAAAATGTAGAACAGAAACAGTCAAAGCCCATTTTGAGTTGACTAGGACTCATCTCATGGTGCATTCAAACAAAAACAATGTCAGAATCCTAGATAGCACCATTCAACAAATAACATTCTAAGCTCCTTATGAAAGCTAAAACAGACTTTGCTGTCTTTGATGGCATGCTACTATCTTCAACTTCAGACTCATAAGTGACCTCAACACTGACCATGGTCTCCTCTTCCTGAATTGGAGTGAGTTGGAAGGTTGTTTTGTATGAAGAAAACCCAAAGTTCAAGTGTCCTCCTTCTATGACCTGCAGCCCAATTTTATGCACAGCCTCATCAAGCTCCACAATCTTTTCCTTCTGATAACTCATCTTTGGTACATCTGAACAACATTGTTCACAAAAGAAAAGGAAAACATAAAATTCATTTTTGCATGTCATATGGTGGAGGAAGAAGCTTTTTATTTTTGTTGCCAAAGTTGGAAAAGGGGGAGGGGGATTTTCTTGAACCCGTGACCATGGGCTAGACCCTGTTGGCAGAGAAGTTCATATTCAAATATTGAAATTTTAAAGTGTCAAAAAGAGTTGGGGACTTACCGGAGCCAAAATTGAAGAGGAAGACTGTGCCAATGCCACCATCTCCTTCTGTCACTTCGGCATTCTTGACCAAATATTGGGATGACTTTTGGTGTCACAAATGCCACATCTTTTGCCAAAGCTTTCCACAAGGCTTCAATCCCAACACTTACTTTTGCTTCAGTTTTAATTTCCTTAACCATGGCTCTCAAATGTAGTTTTTGAGAGAAAGAGAGAGATAATCGACTGATATAACCTTGGCCATAAATATACAAATGATTTTCAAGTGGAAACGCAGCATCTTTTGCATATGATGACAAACTGGCATGCGAGATGCCGTTTTCTTTCACAATTGGTTAGTTTCTGTAAGGACAGATGCTCATTTACATATGGCATTCCTTATAAAGTATATGAAAGTTAGGTAATTCTCCTTTTTTCTTCTTTTTATAAAAATGTGATAGAATTTTATTAGATCAAGAGGAATACATAGTACAAAGGATAGACTGTTTGGTGTGTTTGGATGAGGGAAATAAACTTGAGATTTTGACAAAAATCAGAATTTCTAAATTGACATAAACCAATTCTCGTGTATGAATTAAAAAAACACAAAGAAATCTATAAATTATATCTAAATAATTGTCATTTCTAAAATTCCTAGATGATAAACATTAAATTTCGTGTTTAAACCATAAGCTAAACAAGAAACTTCACAAATTTTAGAACATTATAATTTCAGTCATTTTAAATTTCATCATTTATTAATTCCTTATTACTTTTAAATTTTCTCATCCAAACGCACCGTAAAGAGAGTCATCCAAATAAAAATGTGACATACATGGGCAAAACTCAGTGACCTTAGCCAGTCGAAAGCTTAAATGATATGGAGAGAATCACTTTGGAAAATAACTTTTCTATAACCCCTTTCTAACTACCATAATTTCCCTGAATCTTATTGCACACATTTGATAATATCCATAACAAGATAGACTATATATGTTATGTTATGTTGGTTTCTTAATTTGAAGGTAAATTATGATTTCGGATTTTGACTATAAGCTTGTATGGGTTGGAAGAATCATAAAAATATCACATACAAAGTATTGGTATTGGATTTGAAATGACTAAACACAATGTAACATTATAAATTTAATATTAATGATCAAGTACAATTATAGTCTGAAATATCTATAATATCGACGAAATATCGAGGATATTTCAGTTTTTTTGAATCACGGATATTTCGGAATATATCCATGTACATATCGTATAAATATCGACGATAATATCGGAAAATATCGATGTCGATAATTTCGCTCATACTTCAGCAATTTTTTGTCAAAATATCGGTGTAATATCGCTAAAATATCAAAAATATCGATGTAAATGAACAAAAAAAGGAAAAAGAAGAAGAAAAAAAAAAAAAAAAAACACAAAGGGAATTTGAACATTTCCTATTTTACTCCTCCAACACCTTAACCACCATATATCACTTATGTTTTAGTAATAATATGGTAAAATATTTATATTTATATGGGTGGCATGTTAACAATTACATGCAAAACTATTTTGGGGATTTATCATTTGATGAATACTCTTCACAATACACTTACTCTACACATAAAGATGATGAAAATAGTGAAACATTTAAACCTTATAGGAACTCTATGTAGTACTAAGCCACTCATGTATCTTACCATGTAATGTATAAAGTGTAAAATATTGTAGTAAATCATTATATATAAATGATTATGGTGTGTTTAATCTTTTTTTCATTAATTTCTACATATTTTCTACACTCACAGTATTTGCCAGCTTGCTGTATAATCAACTTAAATCAGTTAAATCCATCATGTAATGCATTTTCTTCTAATTTTTTTTTAATAAACTAATAGATAATTGACTAATAAACATTCTCCAAAGTTTCAATAAAAATTTCCAAGTTTTTCTTACAATTTCCGTGGTTTTTATTCAATTTTTATCGATATCGATAATATCCGATATTTCCATTGAAATTTCTATGTTTTTGGACCACCGATATTTCCGATCTCATCGATATTTTAGACCATGAGTACAATGAATCTATTTGAATATTAATCTTATCAACCAAAAGAAGTCTCATTCAATAAAAAGAAAGTAGGGAGGCTGCACAACACAACAATTCATGAAACTGTTACTGCCCACAACACTGCATCATCCAAATCAAGGAGATGCTAAATTTCTGATACCAGCAGCAACTTTGCATCTGCTACCATTTATTCACAATAAAAACCTTATTTGCTAGCTCAAGGTAAGTCCACTCTTATTTAATCTGACAAGATGAACCTAACTCAGCTAGTTAGATTGAACTGATCAAACACATTTCAGTACTAGGATGATGCTAAGCTCTCCCACTATGATTCCAATACATATTTCTCCAGGAACTGAATGTAAGAAATCGCAGGCTGCAATGCTATATCTCCGGTATTAGCTTCCTCCTTTTCAGTCTCATACACCACTTTCATATCAACCAAGGTCTCCTGCTCTCCGATTTTGCTTAGTTGGAAAGAAGTTGTCAATGCAGAAAAATTGCGCAGTGTTAGCGCCGGCCCTTCCAATACTTTCAGTGCAAATCGATACTCAGAGTCATCAAGTTCCACAATCTTTTCTGTCTGTTTTCTCTTGGACTCTACATGATCTGGCATTTTTGTTTCAGAAAAAAGAAAAGAAGAAGAAACTTCTATTAACATCATCTTATTGTTTAAAAACATGTAACAACTTGTTGGATCCCGAACCTCTACATTTAGAGGTTGTGCATGTACCTGCATTTCGCAACATTTAGACCATCCTAATAATAAAAAATAATAAAAAACTAGTAACTTTTAAAAAATCTAAAAATCCAATTAAAAATTAAAAAATGAGGTTCACAAGATAACTTCCCCTCCCCACCCTTGTCCCCCGCCACCCATATTAGACATGTAAATGGGTCGGAGATGGAGCGGAGCACATAAAATTCGATTAGATCCGATTTCAAAATAATTTAACTCGATCAGATCCAAAAATCTAACGGATCATTCACAACTAGATATATATCTGATTTGTTGAATTATCCGATAACCCGGTCCAAATTCTTTTATGTCATACATGCAAATAGTTTTAAATAGTTTTATTTATTTACAAAAGTTCATTGTATTTATGAATGGATTCGAAACATAATCATGTTATCGAATTATGCCACCAAATCTATTTCCTATTAATTATATCGGATCCGGATCAAAATATGATCTCTTGACAGCCGATACCAACACTACACAAGCTGCCATACCAGCTACCATCTCTCTCTCTCTCTCTCTCAAAAAATCCATGTCCTATTAATTATATCGAATCCGGATCAAATTCTGATCCATTGACATCCCATACCCTAGCACCACACACAAGCTGCCATACCAGCTACCATCTCTCTCTCTCTCTCCAACCCATCAAGGGCTGTGATATATGTGAGTAGAAACATCAATAAACCCATTTAGCTTTTCAAACAGACTACATATATCATACAAGCTTTGAAAAACCTAAAATTTACAACAATGACATCACTATTTTTTTTTTCTTCTAAAAATCATAATGTGAGGATAATAATAGTATTTCACACATAATTCAAATTTTAAACAAAATTAAAGTTGACTTTTTTTGGGTTTGTTTCTTCAATTTATAAATTTCAGTGTTTATATATACATTCAATGCAAGAAATGAGTTTTATTATAAATTTATCTTAAAATTTTCCATATCTATATATATAAAGCAAAAGACAGAGAATTGGTGAAACATTCAAAATACCAGAAAATATCATTGGTTATTTCAAACATAAATAATTGAAATTATTAATTAAATGAGGATAATATGGTAAATTCACATTTTTTTATATTAAAAAAATTAAAATTAAAAACAAAATCAGATAATATATCTTACTTTTATAGGAACATAACTCCCATATTATCTTTTCTTAATTCTTTTTTTTTTTTTTAAAAAAATTATTATAAAAAATATATAATAAATAAAATAAAACCAATTGGCACATTCACGCATGTGCTAAGGGGCTAGTAGAAATATAAGTTCTTTCCACGAACTAAAACTGAGATATTCTATCCTTGATTTAATCAAATTCCACCTTTCAATTGCAGAAAGAAAATTTCGGTACTCACGATCGCCTAGATTGAGGAGCAAAACAGAACCAAGGCCACCATCTCCCTCAATCACTTCAATACTGCGCACAATACTAGGCATTATCTTTGGTATAACAGTAACTGTATCCTTGGCCATAGCTCTCCACAGGGCTTCAACTCCAACACCAACTGTTTTTTGATCCTTTTTCTCTTTGACAGCCATGGCTAGCTCTCCGAACCTCGAAAATCTTTTAGGTATGGAGCTTTGGAAAATATAACTGGGATTTTATGTACATGGTGAGTGAGATTAGTAGTATTTATAAAAGTTCAGGAGCATCTTTTATCCACTAAATCCAACATCTGTCGTTCAATAAGTCCAGTGTGTGACATTGAGTTCATACCAAACTACATGGTGACGAAAATGGTCCCCCCTAATCCTATTGGTTTCACTAATATTAAACATTTGGAGGCAAAGATTATGATATTGTTTAGACCAGAAAAATGCTATGATATTGTAATTATTGTACCACTCAGATGCTAAAACCAAAAGCTCTGATGCAATTACCGTACTACAGAAGTTTATTCTTGCAGAGAAATCCATGAAGAAAATTTTGAAATCCATATGTCACATAATAATAATGCATAATGACCAAACTTCTAGCAATTGTGACATTTGACATGACCCCTTTGTTTTCTTTTTCTTTTTTCTATAGTTGCTTTACGAAAGTTATTATAAAGAGCATTTATCACTGGACCAAGTCCTGATCAATTTGAATTCCTCTTCCCCTAATATCGTTTGTATCAAAGAAAAAAAGTTTGAATCAAATAGTTTCAATGTAGTTAAGCTCATAGGGCTGTAGAGGATAGAACTTTCTCCGGAAGGGAGAGGTGCCCAAAAGCTCACTTGCTAGTCCAAGATGCTCACTAATGGTTGAATGCGTGATATTAGGACCCTAGCATTTCATCATATTTGTCCATCATATACCAGCCGTGGATCATGCCAACATTAATCCAATTGCTATACAAATATGATTAATCTAGTTGTTGATATATAGTAGTACAAATACAAGAGAAGGGACAGACCAAATATTCATTAGGTAAATATGATTCGTTTGCTTACACAATAAAATTCAGACTTTAGACACCCCAAACAAAATTTCTGTGAGCACAAGCAACATGGTTTTTATCTAATACTGCATATCTCCAATTGTTGTATAAGTATGACCAATCTGGTTGTGGATATACTCCAGCTTACATGTTACTGTGTTCCTAAAAATAGCATGATATTCTTTTTGTGCGAATTTATGTTGATGTAACTAAATAAGCATCTATAGTATAATTTTATTGTCAACACTCAAAGAAATTTACTTGGGTTGGTGTCCCTTTTTTTAGTAGTGACGCGCCCGTAGTCACCTCACTCTAGCGACATTAATTAGCTCGATAACTCAATGGTATCTCTTTCGTTCCTTTGAGGCGGCTTTCATTAATCTACCACCTTTAATGACTCGACAATATGACCACACATAAAACTAACGTTCATTTTAATCCAACCTATAACCCGCCCTTCCATGAACTCAACCTCAGTTTCCTAGTGAAATCTGCTTTGGTATCATGATAGGAACTCATGGGTGGAACTTACCCTTTTAAAAATTGAGTTGCAAGAAAATGTTTCTCAAGAGTGATACAATACAGCAGTCCAATCAGATCTTTACTTGTACTCAAAGTCACCAATCTAGGAGTCCAGCTCACCAATTCAAGAACACTGACTGTGGTTAGGCAACTTCGCATTAGTTAGGCAGCAAGTCACTTAGTTGTAAATATTACTCTAATCATGGTTAATTAAGTTAATTGTACACAACCTATATATAAGATCTCTAATACTAATGAGCTTTGTTTGCTTCTCTCGAAAGCTCTCTCCTCTTAAACAACTCATGTACTAGCCTAAGAATATGTTCAAATTTTCCTAGTTATACTTCTAAGAATTTGTCAACGAGTCTCTAACCAACGACTTGTTCTCCATTTGCTCTCATTTACTTAGCAACCACGGCAATACCATCAAAATAATATTGTCCTGTTTTAGAGTCTTTTATTCTGATTCTGGTTGTGTCAAATTTAGATATCTTGCCTGCAATTTTACCAGTTGTAGTTCTTTCCATCAAAACAATGAGGATTAAGGGTGCAAAATGTTCTTATTGTATGCCATTTCAATTTTCAAGAAAATGTCAACTCACAAAAGTTGGTGTTATTGCACACGCAAAAACAGCTTCAAACCCTCTAAAACTTTGGTGAACATCCAAACAATGCCAAGCACTTGTCTCATATTGGCCAGGACTAAAATACCTTCTGATTTTTTGTCATTCGCTAGGGAGAGGGAGGGGGAAGTATTATATTGGATTGCCTCAAGATTGTCTCCTACGAGAATCGAATCCAGGTGCACTTGTGTGACCAAGACTAAAATACCATAAACTTTTGACCTAGAAAGTAGAAAGGAAGAAAAAAGTACGTAAAATTATCTGTTGGCTTACCAGATTCAGCTTATGCCCAAATTTGGTCCAAACCCATAAGAAATGTTCATTGAATGAATGCATTTCTTTTGATTGATTTCCTGAACAAATGATATTATAGTGTACAATAATAATGGGCCAATTGGGCAAGTTGCAAGAAGGGTGAGAATATATAATTCTAGTTTCTGTTTATACCGTACAAGTTACAACAGAAAGCACAAGCAATTAAGAAAGAAAAAAATAAAGTAACAGCAGACAATGCAGGCATACAGAGCCATTTTATCGGGTGCAAAATATGGTATTGATATTGTCAAATCAGCAGCAAACTCATATTCTGAATCAGATCCGAAGCAAAAACAAAAATATAAATATAAATAAATAAAATCATCAAATTGTCAACAAGAGCTATTTCTTCAATCACTATCACCAGCCCCAAAGCATTGACCAAGATTAACCATCCCGCAAAGCATCGTAGAGCCCATGTTCTTCCTCTTACCAAACTTGGAATGTGTACATTCGAAAAAGATAATGCCATAAAACCCACTTGTTAGATTAGTTTAAACGGGTGTGAGGTATATATATATCATCATTTCATTCCATTGAAGAGGGAAAAAAAGAAGCCATGGATTTCTCAGGCAACAAAAAGACACTGATCATTGTGCTACTCTTTGTATCTGCTGCTGTTCTAGCACAGAGTAAGGGAACTTCAGATATCAAAGTTTGCTATGGCCGGAAAAGCCCCTGCTTTCTCAAGCAGATAACCTGCCCAAAGGAATGTCCATTGGCTTCACCAACAGACAAGAACGCTAAAATTTGCTACCTCAACTGTGACTCGCCCATATGCAAAGCTGAGTGCAAAAGTAAGTTACTCCTACTGTTGTGTCTTTATAATGTGATCTCACTCTTTGTTTTCTTTTTTGTTTCGGAATGTATTAAATTCAACAAACCTGGGCTAAAATCATTGCTGACAAGGGGTTTTTTTTGTTGTTGTTGTTGGTGGTGATAATCATAGAGCGCAAGCCTAATTGCGATGGCCCTGGATCAGCATGCATGGACCCTCGCTTCATTGGTGGAGATGGCATTGTCTTTTACTTCCACGGCAAGAAAAATGAGTACTTCAGCTTAGTTTCTGATCCCAACCTCCATATCAATGCCCGGTTCATTGGTCTCCGCCCTGAAGGACGAACCAGGGACTATACTTGGATTCAGGCCCTCGGACTCCTTTTTGACTCTAACAGCTTCTCCCTTGAGGCCACCAAAGCATCAGTATGGGATGATGAAATTGACCTCTTGAAATTCACTTACAATGGAGAGGAGCTAGTCATCCCAGAATCCCATCTCTCTGTGTGGCAATCTCCAGGCAATGCCATTAGAGTGGAGCGAACATCAAGCAAGAACAGTGTCTTAATCACTCTCCCAGAAATTGCTGAGATTTCAGTAAATGTGGTGCCTGTGACAAAGGAAGATGACAGGATCCACAATTATCAGATACCATCAGATGACTGTTTTGCTCACCTGGAAGTACAGTTCAGATTCTATGGCCTATCCTCAAATGTTGAAGGAGTGCTTGGAAGGACTTACCAGCCAGATTTCAAGAACCCAGCAAAGCCTGGAGTAGCTATGCCAGTGGTGGGAGGTGAACAAAAGTACAGAACAACATCACTTGTCTCTGCAGATTGCATTGCTTGTGTGTTCACTCAATCCGGGAAGCTGTACCAAACAGATTCAAGGGTGATGGATTACGGAAAGCTCGATTGTACTGGTAATTCCTTCGGTGGGAATGGAATAGCTTGTAGGAAATAACTGCTATTGTCACATTCTCAAGGAATAAGTGAAGGTTTCAACTTCTCAGATGATAATTAAAGTTGTGTGGTCAAGAGGTGCTTATTGATGATTTCATATAATAGTCAAGATTTAAATAAGTATTTCTCGTGTGTACTGTTAATTTCTACAATTCGTTTGTTCAGCAAGTTTGGCTGAGCCTTTTATGTTAAATTTTTGCATTCCCCAAATAAATGAAAGTGTGCAGTTGAGAAGAAATTTAAGTTTCATGCTTTCTATCAGTATAGGAAATACCTTAAGAAAGAATGATAACTCACTTGTAAACTCATGTATATAATTGGGATTCAACAATGGAGATATATGACATGTAAAATTTTAAATGCCAGAGAAGAATACTGTGGTTTTGGGAGATCCGGTCTATAACTTGAGTTTTGGGAAGGGAGAGGAACAATAATAAATAAATATAAATAAGGGTTAGGAGAAGTATCAGCTCTTAAGATGTTAAGAGAAACCAAAAGCCTACCAAAATTGGAAACTCCATTTCAAGACAATTCAGAAACCTTTCTTTCAACCACTCATTTGGTTTATGAGAAAACAGAGGAAACAAAGGCAATATAGTATACAGGCCTGGTTATGCAAGTGAATACTGTTCATAGTTCCTAAAGTGGTACAGTTTAACTTTCTACCCAAGGCTGCTCTTACAGCACTCTAATTGTCTTTGCCAAAAACTCAAAGTCTAGAGGAAAAGGTACTTCATGGTTGAGGAGTTATAGTGCTCGTGGACCACCGGTGCATCAACTAGCTGGAGGTCTCAGGCAAAGAGGCATTTGATTCTTTAGGAACTCAAGGAGGCTTCAGGGACATTGAATTTTCAAACATGTCAAGGAATGAAGTCAGGCAGGCCTAAATATATGCTGAGAAAGACAGAAGCATTACCTGTGGGTGTGGCAACTTTTCAGCACTTAATATGACCTATAATTGCTTTCTTCATACCACTATCTACGAAGTCCTACATATCAAGACCTAAAAACAATTTCAAATTGTTCTCTTCCCTTCTTAGATCTGCTCAGCTAGCCGACAAAGAAATTTTCGTCTATTACATAACTAGAAGAAATTGTTTCCTAGTAGTTATCTGAGAGCATGCCAAATTTGTAGCCATTTCTTAGATAATCCTTCAGGATATTTTTAGTGTTTCCCCCAGGAACAAGATTCTGGTAATAATAATGTGAAAATAGTTTAATATAATATCATAAATTTTGTATGAAGGAAATAATAACGAGTTCTGGAACTTGTAAGTATACAGAGGTCACATACTCTGCTTATATCTTATGAACAATAAAATATGTGAATACAATGACATCATTTACTTTTGTAAAAACATGGGAAGCTCTGAAACCCAGATGGATTTATATATGAAGACAAGAATAAAATCCTTTGGCACCTTACCTGCTGATGGATTAATTGGCACCCACCAAAACTATATTACAAAATAAATCGTGGACAGAAAATTGAGGCAACAACTAGAATAATGAACTAAGAAAGAACCTTGTTCTCTCACTGAGCACTCTCAAGGCCAAGATGACTAGTATCTTTTAATGGGACATTAGAGGCCAAGACTCAGACAGGCAAATGATCTGTCTTCTCATCTTCCGCGAGGATTAACAAGCTGAGAAAACACAGCACTTGTGGCAGCATCTTCTGCATCGTCATCTGTGCAAGAGTGCCCCCCATCAATCATGCTCACACTGTTATCAAATGGCTCAAGTGGGGTTAATTGGATACCAGGTATGTGGTTTGTGCTGTTATCTTCAGGTTCCATGAGTGCAGATGACGTTTCCTCAAGCTGAAGAGCATATTCAAGATTCCACAAGACATCTCCCATTGATGGCCTGTCAACACCATACTCAGCAAGGCACTTCTCAGCTGTCTCCCCAAACTTCTTAAGAGAAGATGGATTTACCTTCCCTACTAGATTTGGGTCCATGATTTGGTCTAGCATGCCCTTCTTTTGCCAGGTCATCGCCCATTCTGCTATGTTGACCTGCTCCCTGGGAAGAACAGGATTCAAAGCAGGTCTTGTGCACAGAACTTCCATTAGAACTACCCCAAATGAATACACATCTGATTTTTCCGTGAGCTGTTGCCTTCTAAAGTATTCAGGATCAAGGTAACCAAAACTACCCTTAACTGCTGTACTCACATGGGTCTGATCTAGAGCTGGACCTGTTTTTGAGAGGCCAAAATCAGCAACTTTGGCTACAAAGTTCTCATCCAAGAGAATATTGGTTGTCTTCACATCTCGGTGAATTATGCTTTGAGCTGCACCAGTGTGGAGATAATGGAGCCCCTTTGCAGCCCCAATGCAGA
The DNA here is from genome assembly GCF_029339155.1 of Prunus mume. Lineage (NCBI taxonomy): Eukaryota > Viridiplantae > Streptophyta > Magnoliopsida > Rosales > Rosaceae > Prunus > Prunus mume. The sequence continues at coordinate 14,352,967 of NC_142700.1, read as the reverse complement.
TTTCGAGCCGTAGCTTCCATGATAGGGTTGGGAGATCTGTTCCATACAAATGGCTCCTGAGGGGTCCATTGGCCATGTACTCATAGACCAGAATCATTTCTGACCTTTCATCACAATAGCCAATCAGAGACACAAGGTGGCGATGGCGGAGCTTAGATAACATTTCAATTTCAGTTCGGAATTCAGCAAGACCTTGTTCAGATCTTGGGTTTCCTCTTTTAACAGCTACTTTTGTCCCGTCTTCAAGTGTTCCCTGGTAAACCCTACCAAAACCACCAACTCCAAGAAGTAGGCTCTCATCAAACTTGTTGGTTGCATCCAGAATTTCCTGGAACATGAAGAAGCGGCCAAGATTGGAGGAAGCTAATGAAATGCAGCTTGCTGTGTTACTCTTTTGTGAAGTTGTGGACATTTTCGTCATGGTCTGAGAATTTCCATACAAAGGCAAAGGCAGCCATGTCCCTTGGTTAGTACTCTTTGACTTGCCGAATGCCAAGCAGCAATAAAAGAGACCAATAATTGCCATAACAGATACAGCTCCTACAGCACAACCAACTATGATTCCTATATTATTCTTCTTCGAGGGTGAACTAGGAAGGATATTCCCCACTGATAGAGACCCATCCAAGCTCCCCAACTCATTGCTGATCTTCATGACCTCCAACCCATTCAGAATTGCATTAGTGATATCCGCCATTGAATCTGGACCAACACTGACAGTCAAAGTTCCTGCTGAGGAGTTGGACACAAAGTCTTTGTAATAAGGCACACCCAAGTCACCAGTAATGGAAGAGAGGTCAAGACTCGAGAGCACATTGTCAGAATTCACGAAAACATTGAAAACAAGACTATTCAGAGCCTTGCTGACAATATCACAGAAATGCACCCGAACAAGATACAAGAAATTTGGATCAACCTTAAGGACCCAAGTTATATTGAAGTTCACATTGGGCACATTCGCATTTCCCATGGCTTCGGCAGTCGCATAGACCCAATTTGGTGCGATTTCGGCTGTGACAGCCTGTGAATATTTAATGCTCGCAGGGTTGACTGATACATTCACTGCAGAACTGTCCACATGAAGGTATTTCAGATCATTCTCCCAAGTTCTTCCAAGGGTATCGTTTTGAGCAGTGAGCAAAGGACCCCCCATGTTTAACCGGTAAACTGTTTGAAGGGCAAGGTCAGAAAGGCCACTAAAAGGAGCAGATGGATTCACAGCATATGCCTGGTCAGAGAGCAGTGCATCTGGGATAGATACAACTTCAATTGCATTAACAAAAGCAACTGAATTGTTTGAAGGAATGAGGGTGAGAGTCAAGGTATCTGAAGTTACATTGATTGCATACTCCTTGAACAGATAAGAACCATTATAGTTCTTGAAAGTGAAGTTGGTCAAGAGTACAAAATTATTAGTAACAACAGTTAATTGAGCAGACTCCAAGTTTTGGCCAGGACTTGTAAGAGGGTAAAAATAAAGGCGGACCCAATGCCGGCCTTCTTGCTGGATTTTGAATTTGTAAGAAGCTGCTGCCTTGAAAACTCGAGCAGATTGGTAAATTGGAGAAGGGACAGTAGAATTGGAGCTAGCAACTACAGAATTTGCACTTTTTAGTACAAGGGAAGATTGTTGTGTATCAGGAACAAAGGTTCGACCTTGAAATGTGATACTTTTCGAAGAACCGCAAGCAATTAAGTAGTTATCGATAGGAGTGAATGAAGCAGATGATCTAAGACTCATAAGCAATATAAAAGCAAGAACCAAAGGTACCAACTTTACTAGTTTCATCTTCACCATGTCAAATAAACCAGATCCTCAACGGCAAATGAAGGAAAAGAATGCCAACTTTCTCAAGCAGCAACTGAAAAGCTGCCACAATCAAACCCAATCAATCAACCAAGATCTAAAAACTCAAATCCTACAATACTCAATTCACCAAAAGCAAGTCCTCACAATCCCAAATGCCGAAAACCCAGTTCTCCAATGACTCAAACCCAAAACCCCAAAAACTGAGCTACCCCAGATCTATCCTACTCAATACACAAAAACCCAATTAAAAACCAAGTAGTAAAATCCTAGCATTACCAAAAAAGACATAAACACCAACATTGCTCAAGTGCAGAGCAAAGTTGAACTCGCCCCTCAAATTCTCCAACATAAACAGACAAAGATTTGAGCTTTCTGAGAGCTCTTACCTCAATGGGATAGCAAAATGGAAACAATTTGCTGCAGAGTGAATTGGGTCTGTGCCAAAGAGAAACCCAGTTGAGAATACGTGAACCCCACCACAAAAACCCATCAGGCTCGAGCCTTTTAGTGCGGTTATAACCACCCTTTCCAGGCTGTTGATTAGGCTGTCAATTACAGTGCCAAAATATGGAGGAGGACCCCACAAAGAAGAAAAATGGATATGAAACTTCAAAAATTCATATCCCTCCCATGAAACCAGCTGTGTTAATAGATATTATAGTTTGATTTTGATGCTCAGAATCTTTAGAAAGATTAATATAATATAACAGAAAACGCCACGAAAATTCTGTAACAGAGCCTTGGCACTGTTAACTTATTTCTCTTTCTTTTTCTTTTTCTATTTTTTCAAGGTTCATAAATATGCAAGAGATTTCTTTTGTCTGATAACCTAATATTTACTTTGAACAGAATGGTTGCTCTGCTGGGACCCGCATTAACGCGGCTTTGGGATGAAGAGGAGGCAGAGTTGATAAAAGTTCACTCGACCGTTTGGTGCGGCTGTATTCTTCTCTGACGGCTTTTTAACAGCGTGAGATCACGAAAATTGGATACTTTTTTAAAAAGAATACTTTAAGCGCTTGTATTGAAAAATGTTTTGTTTTTGGCCTATATATTTCAAAAATCAAATTAATATAATTATATATTAATTTACTTCAGAAAAAAAGAGCCATTTTCGGTGAATATAACACACACTCAACATTCAACAGAAATACTTTAAACTCATATTTAAACTCTCATATCATCTTAATGCGCGTGTGTGTGAAACTCTTGTTTTTTTCTAAAAAAACAACACACACAAATGCTTCAAACTCAATAGCAACCAAAACTCTCGACTTTAGCTTTTCAACAAGTTGGAGGCTTTGCAAGTTATGTGATTTTCCATTACCAATCATGTGACACCTTATATGAACACAAATGTCTTATGTAAATTGTCATAGAGAAAATTAGGGCATGTTTGGGAGTGTTTTTAGAATGACTAAAAGCACTTCTGACAGCGATTGACAGAAAAGTTTAGAAGCGCTTCTGTCATAAAAAAAAATTTTGAAGAAGCACCTACTATGTGCTTTTTCAGGAAGCACTCCCAATTGTTTTTTCAGAAAGCACTTGAATTTCTTATAAAAATTTCAACATATTTGTAATAAAAGTGCTTTTACTAGAAACGCTTATGAGCATAAGTACTTATTAGGGAAGCAATCCCAAATGAGCCCTTAATATCCTCTTATGTCAAGCATGAGAGAATGCCAAGTAAGCTTCCAAACAATTTTTTTTTTCTTTTTTCAAATATGAATACACACTCCAGTGAAAATTCAAATTTTGAGAAAGAACATTTCAATGGTTGAATTAAATCTAGAGAACCCCAAAATAATTATATTAATTTTTTTTTAGAATGTTTGGATTAGGAAGAGTTTAGAAAACTTGGAGACTTGAAGCTGGGTTTTAAGCAATATTATCTTATACTTAAACTTGAGTTAGAATTTAACGAAATATTAGAGATGCTTTTATATTCTTACGTACGGCACAGAGTTGGTATCTTAATTCTTGGAGATGATTAGGCTTAGGATTAGAAAAGAGTTTAGACAACTTGGAGACTTGAAGCTAGGTTTTAAGCGATATTATCTTATAGTTAAACTTGAGTTAGAATTTAACGAAGGATTAGAGATGATTTATTTATAATTTGGTTTTATTCTTCGATAGGACATATAAAAATCGCCAAATGACAAATAAAATAAATGCATGCGGTGTCATTGGCAAACCGTGTTATATAGAGGATTGTCAATCTTTTATTTGATTACCGTTTGTGTCTTATACAACTGTATCACATGCATAATGGGCCTCACCATTGAATCATAGTGAAAAGTATGAATTGAAATTAATCATAGGAAATTGACTTACCAAATTGTAAGATTCCACCTAATTTTCTATTTGTGAAGGATTCCACCTAAAATTTTAATGAAATATGATAAATCAAGTGAAACTACATTTAGCTACCATACCTTATTTCCTTTAGGTAATATTTGGTGGGTGAGACTGGACTACACTATTTCAATTAAAATGGACAAAAGTCCTGGCCATTGTTTGGTGCGCTCGAACTGGACTTGTTAAAATAGATAACAGTTCAACATATTGTATCTTACAAATTCCACACCTAGGAAAATATGAGTCATAAAGACTGATTTAATAGACTCAACTCCAATCCAATCCAAATAGGCCATCAAATGAGGCCTTAGTACTTTTAGCTAATTGTTATTCACTCTCCTAATTATTCATCATATTGTAGTTCAAATTCAACATTTGTTTTCAACACTCTAAAGAAAATAAGTCTAAGAAGACAAACTACAAGTGGAAATTTATATGCTCTCTTTTGTTGAGTGAAAACTATGTTGTTGTTGGGTTGCTATCTATGTTTTGCTTTCGGCTACGTCTACATGGTGGAAAAGGCCAAAACTAACTAAGCAACTATCATTTTAGACCGAGACCTTCCAGCCTTATCGATCATCTTGCAAAACTAATTTAAGAGAACAGTAGTAGGAGTAGCGGTGGAGACCAAAATATGAAATACAAAGTTTAATGATATAATCATTTTCACTTATTGAGTAACCATTACCTACACGAGGAGAAACACTTAATTAAAATGGGATAATGGAATTTTATATTAGTAATCAATATTATAATTCTCAAATTATTATTTTTTTTTTTCTTCATATGGGTCGCTCTCTCGCTATGCGAGGAGAGACGTTCGTCAAATATTAAGGTTTAGGTTTTTCACATTTAGCCGACATCCCCTCTTCGGCCTAAGAACGCTCGTTTTCATCCATGTTCAGCCGTCATCACCCTCCTTGACTTGACAACGTCGAGTCACTTTTCTTCTACGTCGAGTTGTTGCCGTCACTCCTCTCTTCGACTTTGGGGTGCTGACCTCGTTGTTGTCTCTCTCATATCCTGGGTGTTGGTTTGGCAGATCACTTTCTCTTCGATGAGTCAACATTTTTGGTGGTCGCCTTAGTGTGATGGTTTCAGCAGGTCCTTGTTTTTGGTAACTAGGGTTATTGGGTACCATCATTTTACCCATCTTTACGGGTTTGGCTGGTTACTCAGTGATGGGGACTGCGAATCAGGGTGATGTTGGTGTCCCTCCTAACAAACATATGGAGACTGGCCCAATAGCCGGGGTGTCTTCCTTAATGTGTTCTTGGAGCATTCGTGGGCTTGACATCTGGCGAATGCTCTTGATCCTGATCCTCTTGTTCAAGTTAAGTGGCTAGGCCAGTTTTATTATTGTTGTGTGGTGTTTTCTTTGTTTTCCCCTTAGCTGATCTTTGATTCTCCACATGTCTCAAGGACTATGTTTTCATAGGAGGTTTCTTTGTCATTGTGGAGATGATATGGCATGCTTGGGGGCTTTTTTATTTTATTTTCTTTCTTAGCATGTTTGCGGGGTTAGTCTCTTATTTGTGTTGTTCCTTGCAAATTTTTGTTCTTTCATCGCCAATTGCTATTGGAGGTGGCTAGAGATGGTGTGCTTAGTGAATGTTTTCTTTCTTCTTAACATATTGTGTTTTCTGTCAAATGCTCTCAATCTCTTGTGGCTGTGCAAAGGACTATGATTTCATAACATGACTTTTTTGACAGTTGGATTGTGTTGTAGTGTTCTTGTCGGAGGTCTATAAGTCGAAAGTCTATGTGTCAGTTTGCTATTTTATTTTATCCTGCTATAGCATTGGCCATGCGTAATTGTTTCAAATTCTCTTATTAGTCAATGACATGAGTTGTACTTTTTCTTACCCTGGGGTTTGTCCCTCATCAAAGTTTTAACGAGACCACTGTTTTCATGTCATTCTATGTATGCTACTTTGATTCTATAAATGAATTCTATTTCTGAATTAAAAAATTTTAAAAATTAAAAAATATGGGGATAATATTATTTTGCTATCTTCGGGCAATAATGTTATGACACGTGAATTATCACGCAATATGCAAAAAAAAAAAAAAAAATTCTTATAAAGTAATATATATAGTACAAATTTACTGTTATATATTCATGTTGTTACGGAAATTTGGCAGCCATTTATATTAAAAGCAGGATTATATCAATTTCCTTCCACAAAGAGACCTATAAAATATATCAATTTTCCTTCCATCTCTAGCCTACATACCATTTTCAAAGTTGAAGAACAAAATTGAAATTAACATATCACAGTTCATCAACAAAATTTATCTCTCTCCAACTACATGGGTAAGAGAACATTAGGTGCTTGAGAAACCCTCCTTTTTTAATTACAACTTTTAAGGGCATGTTTACGTATCAGTAATGGGTATGGAAGGAAAGTGAATGATTTCAAATCCTGACTTATCCTGCGTTTACTTGCAATCATGAATGAAAAAATAAGTGGACCCCACCTCAAAATCCGTAATCACATTCCTCAAAACTAGGAATCAGATCAACTAGGGGAGAGTAATCGATACGATTCCCATTCATGTTTTCTCTTAATAACTTCCAAAAATATCCTTATCACTTTACCATAATTCTAAAATTAATTTGGATTCTGATTCATGCAAATTAATAAACAATAACAATGGGAATCAATCCTATTCCATTACTAATTCCATATGTTTAGTAAACAGCTTAATGTGAATGATTCTTCCCATACCGATTCAGTAGCTCTCCAATTCCTAAATTATTTGATTCCTTAGTTTCTCCATTACTGATATGTAAACATGCCCTAAGTGTGTGCACAACAGTGCACGTGTGAGGGATAAATCATGACTAAGATTTAATCCAGTTTTAAAATGTGGACGACATTAATACGTGCGCGTTTTACGTGGGTAATAATAGTTATATAGTTCATACAGCGGTGGTAAACGACATATATAGTAGAGTAGAAGTGCAGAATCCAGAGTTGACGTGAACAAGAACAAGCCAGCCCTCCGTTAAAATTCAAAGGCTGAGCTTTTCTGCTATAAAATTATATCGCGCCGCTTTCAAGCACATGGCCATCATCACCAACGTCCCTATCTCCTTTATTCTTTAACATAGCAACTTTAAACTTAAATTTAACAAATATTTTTTTTTAAAATTTAGTTGGTAATTAGATAAATTGTTATTTAATTTGCTTCATAAATATATATACAGAGAGCTTTTATTGAGAGACACTTTTGTAGGGCACACTCTGTAATGTATTTCACTAATCCAAACTGTGTATTTTGTAGATACTCATTCAAAGATCATCTTTACAAAAAAAAAAACAACTTGAATTCGATATCATTCACCACTCAATTGAATTATTGAAATTTTAGTACTTTTTTGAAGTACTGTGTTCATTGATTTCGTATGATACAATTGGATATTGAAACGGTTTTCGATTTGTCTAATTTTTTGGATCATTGAAAAAAATAGATGATTTGGATCATTGAAAAAAATTCGTGGGAGACCCTAAAGAATGTCCCTAAATAGAAATAGACTGTATATATATATATATATATATATATATAATACAGTTTGTTTGTCACTCAAGAAAAGGACATATGCCAAAGATAAGATAGTCATGCTAATCGACTTTTTTTCTAATCACAAAAGTTTTTCCCGGTTTTTGTTTGTATAAGTTAAAATTGCAAAAATATCTATACTGCAAATCTTTCATAATTGGATTTTGTTGGCATTAAAATATTAACATGCAGATGACGTGTAAATATAGATATTTAACGATGATGAAAGCCTCACAAACTCTAAACGACTAATGAAAGGAACTATAACTGTCAGTACAATACTATATTTCTCTTCTCACTACTCAATGTTAAAATATATCTCATCTTCAAATCTTTGTGCATATATGTGTCCGCATAGAGCATTATTGTAAAAAGAGAGGAAAGTAAGAACGGATAATAGAAAATATATAATCTCTGTATAAGAGAAACTTTGTATATAAGTTTGTGGGATATATTAATTTGAGTGTTATTATTGAATAAGAGTAATATTCATATTCAATCTTTGTTTCTTTTTTTTTTGGGTTTAGGGCGAAAGAAATGTTAGTTCACCCACCCCATATATACACCCAGCAGGAAAAAAAAAAAATCATTGACCCCACACTCAGCGAAAGAAATGAATTATATATATATATATATATTTTTAAATAAACATAGCAATTTCAACATATTTTCTTGTATTATATGGATTAGTGTTTTGACTAATTGTAAATTAACAGAAGAGTTCCTGCAAAGTGGTAACTAGACATCATTTTTCAAGTACAAGTTACTTTGGTGCATGTTGTTTTAAGTCAAAATTTGGTTTGGAGGGGGGAGCTTAAAGCGAGTAATGATTAATAAACAGGCTTAAACATTGCTAATTAAAAGTTTGAAAAGGCACCAGCAAAGCGTGACACCGGCATTCACGTTAAGGGGTCCCCGTGAAAAGAGTCGAGAGGAGCGTCCTGTCCTGTCCCTTACCAGTTACCACTTCCCTTCCTTTGAAATACATTGAAAAGACATGATCAATCATCAAGCAAATGACTCCGTCAACCTCCTAACTAGACCTGTCAAAGTCAATCCAACAACATCCTTCGATACCCTTGTGTACGCGGAAAGAAAATGACTCTCACTAGTCAGGACTCTTCTGGCAATGCCGTTGCCATGCAAGTTACAGCTTAGAAGATACAGCAATTGATTTTTCTTGGTCTTCGCAAGGGCAGTTTCGTCAATTTAATTTTGAGAGAATTTTGTGCGGTGCGGGGTGCATGTATGTATGCATGCAAGAGGGGCAGCGCAGAGAGCGAGAAAGCGAAAGCAACGTGTGTGGGTGGGCTGCATGACTCTCTCCAGTCTCCTGTCCTCCACACTGTCATGCAAAGCCACATGGTTGACGTCAACTCCCATGTTTTCTAACTCAAATATCAGAGACACGTTGCCACTTCCGGTCAAATTCCCAATTTAGGTTTCTGTGTGCCCCATTTCATCTCTACACAGACGTGACGTCACGCACCTATCACTGCCATGGCTGGTGGTAGGCTCGTCGACAAGGCTTTTTCTAATTGAATTAGGGTTTGGGCTGGCTTTAATTTTATATCTCCAGCCCAAAGTTTAATTAATTATCGCTGGCCAATGTTGAAGGCCCATCCCAAATTCCCAATCTTTTTTGTTATCATGTATTAAATTCATTGGTAGAATCCAGTTAAAGCATAATATGTGTATAAATTTTAAATTTTAAATAAAAATTTGTAACATATTATGTGTTTAAATTAGAAAATGACGTGCATGAAAGTTCTTATGTCAAAACTCCTAGTACAAACATGCCGAAGGTAGCAAAAGGGGAGACAAAACCATAAACAAAGACGCCAGTGAATGCGATGAGAGAGATAAAAAGAAAGCGTACAGTCCCATTGCCCATAGGTAATTCTCTCCAATAAAAAGGATGGCCTTTAATATAAATGCACTTTTAAGAATGAAAAAAAAAAAAAAAACACTTATATGAGTTTGTGGTTGAGCCACGTTACTCTGCAAGAAGGAGCTATGGGCAAGGAAGAGAAGCATTATCCCAAAAAACAAAAACAAAAAACATCAAAACCTGATCCACCAATAACAAAAAAGTAAGCCATTTAGAGTTTTAGGAACCAGAAAAGTAAAGGGTTTTTTTTTCATGAATATGTGGACGACGACAACAATAAATAAGCTCGCAAACCTTAACAATTAGGTGGCTAATACTACATATCAGCTTGTTTTGTCAATTTACAACAGTACGTACAGTTGTCATGTTGAGTCGTTGTACATACAGTTGGGTTAGCTCTCAAAGATATATATAGCTTGGTAATAATAATTAAATTCCACGACCAATGGCGGAATTAGAAATTTTTTTAATGGGTGGGCTAGCTAAAGTTATCAACTTAAAATCTAAGGACCAAGTTTTGTTTGGGTACTTACTGCTTCTATAGTTTTGCTAGAATAAAAGTATACATTGGGATAAAATAGTAAAAGGTTGAGAGTTAAAATCATGAGTGTTTATTAAGAGATTATGTTTCTTAATTGAGCAAACAAATTAAATATAAGATGACTATAGACCTACAAAATTGAGTGGACAATGGTTACAAGGCTACATTTGAGTGGGCTACTAAGTTTTTATGGGATGAATAACATTAAAATCACATGTAATATATTTTAATTTTATAAAAAGGCTACCTAGGCTAGAACCCATGGTAGCTCTCTACCTAATTCCGCCAGTGTCCTCGACATATAATTATCAACGTCCGTTTATGTGGAAAATATGTTACTTGTGTTGGGAGAGAAAAATGTTGCCGGTGTGAAAAGGAAAAAGCTTGGCTCCTTAAAACTGAGGAGGAGTTCGTCCTTATAACAAATGGAGTTTTAACACTTGCAAATTTCATTTGATTTTTTTTCCTTTTTCTGAAATTCTTTTAACTTTCTTTGTTTTGAAATCTAACGCGCGAGTGTCAAAATTTCATTTGCTTTGAGGAGAAACTCCTCCTTAGTTTTAAAGAGCCAAGCTCATGTGAAAGGGAGTCTAGGTTGAGAGAATTGAAAATACTATAAGAAGACCAATTCATTGCGGAATTCCCTTGCATGAATTATTAGGTGTTATAGCGACACCAAGTTAACTCTAAATAAGAGCTATAAATTAGGAGATGAGTTAGCTATAAAGTAGACAGTCTTTGTCTATCATTAATAGCTAGGACAGAATAGGAAATGCTGAAGGAGTAGCATAGCAAAGAATCAGAGAAGAGAACCAAAAAAAAAAAAAAAAAAACTATTACATGGTTTTGGTTATGGATACGATAATATAAAAAAGAGAAATTTATAATAAAACCCATTTCTTGCATGATTTTATAACAAAACCCAAAAAACAGCACATCCCGGAGCGGTGGATATGATTGAACAACTTGATATTTGGTCTAACACTAAACAGATAGAAAATTTCCCTTCATTATCATCTCCTCCATGATTAACAATATCAGCAGCCTATATTTACAGCTCTATGCAGTCCCGAACAAACAAACGTGAAGTATAGTACTGAGCCTAACTTTCAGTTCATCATCAAAACAGTCAAGAACTCAACCCTAACATACAGAAAACTTAGAGAGAGAGAGAGAGAGAGAGAGAGAGCCAAAACTATAATATTAATATACATATATATCAGCAAAATTCATCTATAAGATTTGAGAATAGGCTCCACAAAAAGTACACATGATTGCCTTCCAAGATTTCCAATAAAATGGAACATAACAAAACCTAGTCGAAGTCTTTATGTCAGCCACGCTTGCTCCACGCCCACATCTCGAACATGTCCCAGCCACCGGCTTGCTCCGCCGCACCTTCCTCCTCTGGTCTACCAGAAAACAAAAGCAAACCATTTCAAATATAAAAACACCTCTTTTCAAAAATTTCAGAGATGTCTTTGCCTTGGAGAATATTTAATTCCTGGTAGGCATGGTATTTATACGAGTGAAAATTAAGGTAAAAGGTCAAGAGGAAGGAGAATTGAGATGAGCTAGCTGTACATGTATATCCATTATGCATACACACAGGAAAAAAATTGGTCATGTAATTGTAGTTGAAAACCTGCTTGTTTTCTAGCTAGCAAATCATGTAATGATCGTGTGGGTTTCTGCCACGTGGAGTGGCAGTTGGGGTGTGTAATTGTGATAGTTATGGTGGTGGAGAAAAAAAAAATAGGGTTTCAACTTTCAGCTGTGAAACTGTACTTTTTGTTTGTCCATCTGGTTGCAAAATTAATGGTTTTATATTGATGGCGGCCCACACTTGAAAGCGTTTATCAAAGGGAAAATTACAGTTTAACTCAATTTTCTTTGCAACTTCATTTCAAGACCTATCGTATTTTGTCATCCAAATGTATGATTCTACGTACAACTCATCCCATAAATATGGTTGTCCAATTAGGGATATAGGCATTTAACCAGTCTAGCCAATCGAACAAGATCTGTTAGGTTTGGTTTCGGTTATGATGCACACAAGAAAATGTTGAGGTATTGCTTCACATTGTAGAAGCAAAGCCCTAATTATGATAAGATTTACAAATATTAAGTCTCGTGATTCATTGTTAACTAGTTTTGAATTGGATGCTCTAATTCTCTCATGATATATATCATAGCAGATAGAAGTTGTCTCGATTTAATTTAAAATGACATAACACTTGAAAAAGTGTGTTAAAAGTATAATTCACATTGGAAAATAAAAACCTTATATTAATTAGTATATAGAATATTTTGGCTATCTTCAACTATTTACCAGTTCTGACAGTATAATCCTAGATTTTGATTGGTGAATTTAATCTTGGATGCCATGTCATGATCATGATGATCGTGGTATTGATCATAAGTCGGTGTTCAGACCGACACACATATAGGCCATCGGTACAATTGACTAGTTCGTACGTACTGCCCCTTGATCAAGTGAGCTGTCAATGTGACTGCTCTGTGCTGCTAATCCCATCTCATTGTCCTCCAATCGGACGGTGAAATGTGTAAGCTCAATTTATTGTGCCCAACACTATATAGTACATATGCTTACATTACAAGTTCTACTTGAACACTTCTTCCTCGGATGGAAAGTTGACATTTCAATATATATATATATATATATATATATATATATATCTTGCTAAAGTTTTTTTCGTTTTTTTGTTACAAGTATGGTAACAGAGGAGATTAGAACTCTGACTTTTGGTTTTGATACTTTTAACGACTAGAGCTATAAACCATTTTGTAGAAGTTAATATGTTCGACCACTAGAGCTACAAACCTTTAGTTGTATAAGTTTATACTTCCAATTACAAGAACTATAAACTTATTACAAACTCTTAATTAGTATGTGTTCTTTTTTCAAAAGTATTTCGAATCACATTACTTCATCTTGAGTACTTATAGTTTGGTGATGAAGTATGACAACATTGTATAATTAGTCCATATGTGCTATAACATAAATAAATATTCAATAATATTATTTTTTTAAAGAAGAAAATCTTAATTTTGTTGTCTACTTATATTATGACACGTAGACGGGTTATATCATTTAGTTGTATTCCAATGTCATCCATTAATTTCTCATTTACATTAGTATACTTTATAGGTCCACTAATGGACTTTTTATAACACTTTCCCGATAATATGTGGACTTTTTAGACATACAATTAATGATATAAAAAATGGACTGATCGATGTGAATAGAGATGTAAGAAGTGACAATCAGCGCATGTGAAACAATGAATTGAAACTTTCAAAGTGTATTCGGACCGGAAAGAACTTTCAAACTGTCTTGGCTATGAATAGAAGGTCATGAGTGCGATTTAGAAATCTTAGGTGGCAGCACAAATGCATGCACATGGAAGCTGAAACCAGCAATTACATTTTTTGCAGGTAAAATAAGTTAAGGGAATGAGTGTATATTGTCCTTTTTGCCATAAATTTCGAGGTCCTAGTTGTACAACAATCTACCCTCCCCAAATGTTTTGAACACATATCATGTCTCTTGTGTTGTGTAGATGGGCAACTTGTAAGGGACCTAAATGAAAATGGTTTTAGACGCATCATTGTGACGGTTGATTAGCAGTGATAATAAGGATAGATTCGACGGTCGAAAAGACCAAAGTGTACTGTTTAATCAGGATAAAATATAATCTGTTAGTTAAATTTTATGCGTTGAAATTGTACTTATGATCAAACGTACGTTTTAGCATTTGAAGGTTAATTGTTAAAGTTTATTTTATGAGCTGGATAAGGAGAATGGTTGAAGGTGAGTTTTTTCAATTCCTCCCTAAATTTTAGTTAAGGTAATGATTTAGAGAGTCCATTGTAGATGCTTGTTATTTATATTAGAAAGACAATTAAATAAAGGTTGGTGGTTTTTTTGGTTGAATTATGAATGCAGTCCTAGACTTTCTCAACAACCAAAAAAACCATAATCCAAGTTAAAATTGGTTAATTAAATATTTATCACGTGGCACATGCACATCATTTAAGATTCAAATTTAGTGCACAGATTTAATGTCCCTAGCATTATTGTTCATTTCGTGCTCCACTGCAGTAGAACAAAAGTGTACTAAACGCCTTCCCCTTTTAACTTTGGCAAAAAAAGAAAAAAATATTTGTTTCAAAATCATAAATCGTTGTGTTGAATTTTCATTGAATTTGATCACATACATTTGGGCTTGACTCTTACCGATGAAACATTTCAAGTAAAGATATTCCTCAAAAGTTGGTGGCCTTGTTCTCAACTATCACAGACAGGAGCCCAAGATCTTCTCTTCTGTAGTTTAAGGCCTGAAACCCAATAGGTCCTCCCAAAAAACATCTGAGAGCACTGAAACGTAAAGTAGCTTTAATGGATCACAATCTCAGTCAAGTTTCAAAAGGTCAAAAAAGGAAAAAAATCTCAGACCCCAAATACGTGGCAAATTCAGAGTGGCCATGGAACGAGCCCCATTTTGGCCAGCCCCTACAATTCTCCACAAACACAGAGAGAGAAAAAAAGTGAACTTGTGACAGAGACACCTGTGGTCGTATTAAGCCTCCAAAATGGACACTACTACACTACCGAACTTTTTGACACTCGTCAGTTCCCATGCGCCTTTTTATACTTTCCTTCGAGCCAAACGCCTCCCACGAATGCCACCAACCCAGACAAGCCCCAATTTGAGTCACTCAAAAATATACACGCATAAAGTTAATGCACCAGTGAATGCCATTGTGTAGGCATCACAAAACAAACCTCAAAAATCAGCAACCCAAGAATGTAGGAACCTTAATTTTCACAAATCCCCAGGTGGGTATCTCAAAGATTGCTGCTTTCTTCTTGTTTTTCATTTTTCTCCATCTGGGTAGGTCCAAAATTGAAGTATGGAGGGTGAGAAATACGCTAAGGAGCTGGATGTGGCCGTCAGAGTCGTTCACATGGCGTGTTCTCTGTGTCAGAGACTGCAACAGGGGATTGTTTCAGCTGGCAGTGACCTGGTTAAGTCCAAGGAAGACGATTCTCCTGTGACTGTTGCCGGTATTTTGAATTAAAATTTTGCTCTATGATTATGTTTGAATCTGGGTTTTTCGTTTTGCATATTGGCGGGTGTGCTTTGGAATGAGGTTTTTGGTGGTGGGTTTGTTATGACATTTGGCTTTGAGAGAGATGGATTTGGGAAATATCACTGAAAACCGTCTTCTATGCTTTTGTTCCTTGTTTGGGTAGTGACAAAGTGAAGGGTACAAATATCAAATTTTATGTTGCGAGTGTATTCGGAACTTTAGTGAAAGAAAGCTCAACTTGTATATGCTTACAAATGCAGCAATCTGGCTGTGTTGGTTTATGTTGAATTTTTTGCTGTTTTGCTGTTTGGGCTTTCCTAATTTTTGTCAAACTTGTGCAATGTAGTACTTTTTCTAGATAATACTAAGAATGTCCATGTCGGTCGGTTCTGCCATACAGGGTCATATGCTTAGTAATTCTTGAATTGATTACCTATTAGTTAAGGTGATGCTCTCTCTACTTTTTTTTTTTTTTTTTTTTAATATATGTAATTTGTATATATGATGCTATGTTACAAGTTATGATGGACAATATAAGTTTAATTTTTTAAACAGACAACAAATATTATATAGGCCCTTTATGAATTTAGTTACTTGATATTAGGTGCATTATCTTTGTAGGTTTTCCTACGTGACTATGGAGTAGTTTTCTCTAGTGTGGGATCAGAATCTTCTTATTCAAGTGCTATTTAAATAAGGGGGATTGAACGTTAGATGAACATTGTTGGGGAAAAGTCTGATGGTATGTGATTCTTATAAAATGATCTTTATGAAGAACATCTAATACATGGAGCATGCGTTTTGTCTGCTAATTATCCATGCAGAGGTTCGGTGAGATTTGTCTTTAGAAGTGATTGTGGGGGTGGGAGTGGAGCACTTGCCAAGTAGAACTTATAGAATCTAAAAGAGCATTATGTGAAAGCCAAATTTAGTTGCTTTTTTGTCTTGCATAACTTTGAAATATGTTGTTTTATTGTTAAAAAAATGATTGCATTCTTCAAGTAGATGATAGTCCTAGTGTGCGTCCACCGTTTAGCTGCTACCCCTATCCAGGAAGTTAAATTCTACAACTGATTTTGTTGGTTGGCTAGAAGTTGCTCTATTGTTTTGAAGCTTGATATATGTACTTGCTAGCCACAGAAGTTTATGTTCTTCATTATATGATCTTGAAAGAAGAATGTGTAAGCTGCAGACATGAATTGATGTAGATTTATCTTACCCTTTTCAATATTAGGGTTTTTTCTTTTACTTTAAGTCGGTTTATTATCTTTATAAGAGCTCTTATATGCCACAAGTTGCTTGTTCTCTTGTATAATTATAAATATTCAATAACATCACCAGTCTCTGTAGAATCCTGTTTTTTTTTTTTTGCTTTAATATCGAGTTCACGTTTTAAAAATAAGAGTCTTTCCAACTCAAATCAATATCGTTTTGTATTTTGTATGGAGTTTCACTAATTGTATTGGCATTGTGCATCAACAGATTGGAGTGTGCAAGCTACTGTTAGCTGGATGCTGTCTGAATTCTTTGGGAGTCAAAATGTATCCATTATTGCTGAAGAGGATGTTCAAACTCTCTCTAAGGCTGACTCAGCAAGTTTGCTAGAAGCTGTTGTGAACACTGTGAATGAATGCCTAGCTGGAGCACCCAAGTATGGTCTTAAAAGTCCACCAAAAGCCCTCAACACGTCTCAAGTTCTTGAGGCTATCAGCCGATGCAACTCAGTAGGAGGCCCCAAAGGAAGACATTGGGTACTTGATCCTGTTGATGGAACATTAGGGTTTGTTCGTGGGGATCAATATGCTGTAGCTCTAGCCTTGGTCGAGGATGGAAAAGTTGTTATTGGAGTACTAGGGTGCCCTAATTACCCAATGAAGAAGGAATTGCTCAGTTATCATTATCAGTACCATGAAACCATGTCAAGGCTATCTCCACCTTCTGATGATATGTGGGAAAGAGGTTGTGTCATGTATGCGAAAAGAGGCAGTGGTGAGGCATGGATGCAGCCACCAATCCCTGGAGATAAGAAGTTTGTGTGGCCAAATTCTGCAAGACTTGTTCGGGTTTCTTCCATCGATGACCCCAAACTGGCTACTTGTTGTGAACCTGTGGAGAAAGCAAACTCAGACCACTCTTTCACAGCAGGACTTGCTCACAGTGTAGGGCTTAGGTACATTTATTTACTTAATTATTTCTATAAATCCATCCATTAGGATAGTTTTCAGACTAGAGAATGAAACCAGGACTTAATGAAAATGGTGTAACAGTGATGGGAGGAGAAAACTTAAAATAAAATAAATAAAATGAGTTATTAAGTAGAGGAGCACTTCCCTTACTAGTTTCTTCTTTAGTATATATAAAATCTGTATAATCAAACTTTTGCTTTTCCAGTTGGATGACATTTCTTTATAAATATATAGCGTACTGCTTATTGATATGAGTGGTTTTTCATCACAAGTATGGCATAGGTTGTTGTCTTACCGTTGTTTGTTTCTTCTTTTTCATGGTCCTATTTTGCAGTTCTTTGAAATAATATCTATAAAGAGGAATATAAATTATTATAACAAGAAGTATGTTCCCTTGGCTTGGAATTGTTAGTACTGCTTTTCTTCAAGGCAATTTCTTGATGAAATGTTTGTTGAAGTACTACACAATGTGATCGATAGTCATCTAAGGTTAAAATGAGTTTACTGGAAGTATCCTAGTTTTACTTCCTTTTCATTGCAATCGTTTGTACCTTCATTAATTTGAGTTTCTTTTTCTTTCTCTGATTGGCAATATGATATGAAGCTTAGGCACCTTCTTGTTTTGCATGCCTTTTTAACTGTGGTTGGAAGATATTGGCAACTATATAGTTTTGCTTGTGTTCTAATTTAATATTTTCCTTTCATATGACATGGTAGAAATCAGCCCCTGCGTGTGTATAGCATGGTGAAATATGCAGCCATAGCTCGAGGAGATGCTGAGCTATTCATGAAGTTTGCAAGGACTGGGTACAAAGAGAAGATATGGGATCATGCTGCTGGTGTTGTCATTGTAGAAGAGGCTGGAGGTGTCGTAACTGATGCTGGAGGCCGCCCCCTGGACTTTTCAAAGGGACCGTACTTAGAAGGACTTGACAGAGGCATAGTTGTTTGTTCTGGGGCCCCACTGCATGAGAAAATCATTGATGCAGTGTATGCCAGCTGGGATTCTTCTAATTTATGAGGCTTTCTGTACCATGCCAATAGACTGTTGTGGCAGTAAATTTTACATTTTTGGTGAGGTAAGGCTTTCTGTACCATGCCCATCCATTTTTTTTTAATTTCTAAGTCTTTGGCTTATGTGAGTGAGCTAGTTGTCCCATATGACTCGATGTTGTACAAGCCATATTTTCAGTTGATTCAAAGCCTTCTTTCAGTTATTATCCGATGAAGTTCTTCTATCCTGTTTGCTTCATGGATGGAAACAGAAGGGGAAGTAAATCATTTCAGATCCCTTTTTGTCAAAATCTGTCTTCCTAGACCTTCAGTAACAAATGTAGGAGTTTTTTGAAACCTCAAGAGAATTGAGTACTCCTTGTTTATACTAGCATCATATTGGTGAAAACTTGCCAAATTAGGTTCATTGTACATCACCTTACTATCTCTCATGTATTTGAGAACCCTCTGTCAGCTTTGCCAGCATTTCAATCTTTTAGTAATTTTAGACTAAAATCTCCTGCTTCCTATTTCCTCTATCATTTTGGACCCAGTGGGACTGTTGTATGACAGGGCTGACTTCAATAAATAGTTAATTGTAAATGCTGAAAATTCAAATTAAATCTGAAATTATGTCGTTCGATATGGTAAACTTGGTTGCAATGCACACACTCACGAACCTGGTTGATCATAACCTGGTTGCTCATGTGTATCAATTATTGAGATTTGTGCAAAGAAATATTTACATCTCTTTGAAATATTTCAGGGCAAGCGAATTGCTGAGAAGGATTCCCCATGACAGCGTTGATTTAGTTTGAATCGTAAAGTCTCGGGTGGGATGCGATCCATGCTAATGCCAAGACTAAGTTTACAGAAGGAAGTATCTTGTTTGTTGAAGTGCTCAACTAATTCGAGAAAATCGGCATTGTTGTAGTGCTGCCCAATAGTCGATATTTAAGTAAGTTCTTCAAAATGAAAATTTTGCAATTGCAATTGCATTTCAAGATATTGCTGTTGCTTACAGATCACTGTTCACTGGATAGTTGCGCTCAGTTGATGGGTGCTAGGGGTGGCATGGCAGCATTTAGGTTTACATTTTTTTTAAACCATCTACCAATCACAGTATACAGCATCAGGTGATGAACACTTGGTTGAACCCAAAAAGAAATAGAATTAATTTTAACTCGACACGAATTGCCTTCTCTTATGGGAACAAAAAGGAATTGGGAATATAAGTAGATCGAAGATGATGAGTTAGTCCCCATTTGGCGGGACTAGGGACTGGACATAACCAATTGAAATGGGTTAACTATCCTGTTATATGTCGATGTATTTAATAATGGTGAGCCTTGATTGATTAAATTGGACAATTGTCCCATTTATTAGAGATTTAAAGTACCCATTCAAGTGAGAAATTCTTTGGTCCGGTTGGCGGATCACATTACTTGTCTAGTCACACACACAAACAAAGAGGACTCCTCTGCATTGGGGTGGGACCAATGTGAGGCTGTGGGATCTAAATATGGAGAATCCTCCTAATTGTGTGTGTGGCCGAACGGGTGATGAGATCCACTACCAAACCAAAGAATCAAGAATTCTATAGTGAGGGCCTTAGATATGGCCTTTAATTGAGGCTCTTATTTCTTAACCGTTTGATCAAATTGGTTAGTTTGAATCAATGGTTAAAAGATAGGATCTTATCTAAGAACTGTATATAAGACCCTCACCAAATAATTTATCCTTTTCAAGTGCAAAACTCTGTAAAATGGGACTGGACTCTATACAGAGACATGGAGTAACTAATCTAAGGGTGGGCATCTGACCCCCAAAAAAATCTAAGGGTGAGCATAGAATGAAGTATAACTCAAATATCATAAGTTTGAACTCTAAATATCATGGATTTCAAACAAAACAAAAAAAAGAAAAAAAAATTACTAAGATGACACGTATAATTTCTGAGTGATTCTCTGTCATCAAAAAATTCAAACTGAAGGAAGAAAAAAAACACAGTTATTTTTTTCCTAGCAGAAAAAAACAAAGGGAAGGTTCCTACTTTAACCATAGAAAGAGGGAAGAAAGTGGCCCAAATATGAAAATTCTTTATATTACCAGCGGCCGCAGGCTTCGAGTGCAGCTGGAAGGCACACTCAAAACTCCATGGATGCCTTTCTGCCGGAATTGACTTTTCCATACCAAATACACGAATTGACTTTGCCATCACACATTGTTTTACCATCTAATTTTTAAATATTCACTCGAAGATTATTTATGGAAAAAATCATTTAAATCTGAAATTATTTGACTAATCAATTAAATAGTTGTTATTATAGTCTTTTTTTGAAGCATTGTATTCATCTATTTTGTTGATCTCAATTAGACGCCTTAACGATTAATATAATCTTCAAACCATGTTCAAAAGCGGGTGCATATAGCATATCTTCGTTACTATATTTTTAGTATTTTCTTTGCCTTCATATGTTCAAATAATAAATATTGTTTGTTGACAAATTCGTTCACAGATTAAATTAAATTAATACAAAAATTCAATTTGAAATTTGAAAACTGGGATAAAATTAATAAATTAATTAACACGAGTCAATGTTAGGTCTGATCTCATGAGTCTAATTGGGTTAGGTAGCTACTCAGAGTCATAGCTCTTAAAAACAAGACAAAAAAAAAAAAGCTAGAACGTGTCAATCGTAGTCTACATTTCCTCTCACTAGTTTAGGGTTTTTGACTATTGGTTTGGCTGTGGACAAAAATCACGCTAAGAGCCTCGTCATCATCTTCATCTCTTGAAGGAGAGAGTTGAACAAAAGTACAATATGGTATTCTTCCATTGCGACTCTCTTAATAATAATAACAAAATAAATAAATCGTTGTCTTTAAAATTTTGTTTGACTATTGGTTGCACTAAACGAAGTACGATTTGTTATTGTTTCACTGTGAATTATTTATTTGCTGAAAACAAACTTACTTAGCGTGTGCGTCGAACGATTACAAATACGAGAATTAAACATACAAACAACCTTTTCATAGTCAAAACATAAATAACAAACTTTATTTACCATAATCTCATCACTAAGCGCGTGATAAGTCACTTTCCGTTCCTCTTCACAAGTGACGAATGGCTAGAGTACGGAAAAAATTGATTAATCCAGCTATTTTTCAGAAATGAAAAGATGTTTGAGTTCTAGAACAATTTGATGGCCTAATTCCATTATTTGATTGAAAAATGTGATATAATGTATAATTTTATTACATAAACATTGATTGATTGAACAGATCTATAAAACTATGGACTTGTTCCAAAGAACCCCCTTCCAACACGGAAAAAAGAAGAAGACGGAATCTCTAATCTCCAAACCATGTCTAGTTTCTTTAAGCAAAAACTACAAAATGTCTAGCTGTTTACGACTTTACCATGCACAGATAACAAACAGCGACACCCAAAAAAAAAAAACAGTGACGGAAAGACGGCAGAGAGAGAGAGAGAGAGAGAGAGAGAGAGTAATTAATTAATTACTATAGTTTGAACTATTGAAGATCTGTAGACTTTAATTAATCTCTAAAATAAAAGTAATTAATTAATTACACATAATTTATAAGTACTAAAACGCGTCAAGAGAATTTTATTCTAACTGGTGCTTCACGCTTTAGAATATATACTATGGTTTTCAAACCAAGAAAAAAAAAATACGAACTATGGTCTTTTGATGTAATCTTCGTGGGAGATGTCAATGTGTCCCCCATCTAGGAAAGGGCATAACTCTCTCATGTGGGTTGGCGGATTAGAAGGCCAATCTCAACTCCTCCATATGAAATTTAATTAATTTCAATCTCAAACTCGATCATCGATCATTTATTTTAGAATAAAGTAATCGCAACCGTTGAATACGATCATGTAAAAACAAATAATAAAAGTTTTTCCTTTAAAATAATTACGTTACAGATTAATCGATAGAATAATTAATTAAATTTATAGTATAGACATCCGTGGCATCAAAGAAACTCCACCATGTTTATGATAGGAATTGCACATGATTTGTAATAAATATCCCATCTTATTTTCCATTAATTATGATTAGTATTATTATTACTTCACTCCCTACTGAGCTTTGGCCACCTGGTTATGTTACATTCGTAGTATTATTATAGTATTATTACTCCACTCCCTACTGACCTTTGTGTGTTAAAGAGCTATTGGTCCCTTCCAACCTCCATTATTTTTAAGAGTGTCCCATTTCCCTTCAGTATGGAATTGTGCAGTTGAGCCAGTTGAGATGTATGGGAGAAATTTTTGAGTGAAATTTTTGTGTATGGTTGTCTTATGCGGTAGCTTTAGTGAGACTAGCTATCTTACATTGGAATGTCACTTGCATATGAGACTTACGCTAAGTCTCACCTTACGATGAGAGAGCTACTGCATACGACAACCATACACAAGATTTTCTCGATGGTAAAAGTGTCTTCCCTTCATATAATATTTCATCAAACTAAATTGTATGTTTAAGATCAAACGGCCCAAATTTTTTTTTATTTTTTGGATTGTTTTAGAATAAGTTTGAGTCGGTGCCAACATTTGTCAAATGCCATCACAACAATAAAATTTAGAATTTAGTCCAATTCGTTATCGGTCTGACTCAGTTCGTGCCTTCCTTACGCATTACAAATTACAATGCCTACGACGCAGTCGCTTTCTGTCATTCCCGCGTTCTCAGCGTCTGGAGGGGCCAACCTCTTTTCTCAAAGATAAAGAGGGAGATGCAAATGGGACCCACTTGTATTTAATTTGCAATGACTTTCTTCTTTACTATTATTTTTTCAACTAATTGCAATGACTTTTAACAATTTGTCTTCAAGCTTCTTAAGGACTGTCCTTGATGGAAAATGACGATAGTAGGAGTGGAAGTGGTGTGCCATCTTTTGACAATTGGGTCTTCCCCTCCCCCCCAACAATTTGTGTAACAAATTAGATCACCAAATCAAACGTGTTTGTATCTCTATCTCGTATCAGATGCAAACAAATAATCTTCAAAGTAAGTTCGAATTTGAATAAACGAAACACTCATGCATTATTTGATTAAGAGTATCGATATTCATTAAGGTGTGAATTGTGAGTTAAGGAAGAATGATTCCTCCATAGAAAAGAAACAAGAAAAGCAGGTTTGAAGGCAAAGGGCTTGAGGAAGGACACTGTTTGTCTCATTATATATAAGGATATACTCATCTTTCATACGAATCACAGTTTGACATATATACAAAAATAATTTATCAAAAACACAAAAAGAAATACTTATACACATATCACATTACTATTGACAGGAATACATGAGCTCCGAGCTTCGAGCTTCAAGCTCCGAGCTCCTACTTACAAGATAAAATAAAGAAGGGGGGTCCAATGTGACAACGTCCACCATGCAGTGACGAATTGGGCAAATATGAACAAGGCATAAGACTTTACGCTATGGCCTGGCCTGCTGCTATCCAGGGAAGGGACAGAGAGCGGCAAGGTGGTATTGGTGGTGTGAGAGTCATGGATGGCTGGTGTGAAGTGCGTTTTTGGTCAATTTTCTAATAAATAAAGCCACCACCTTCAATTTACATCAATCTCAATAAGACCTCCAGATGTACGGTCAAGATATTCCATTCCCATGATTTGCGGATCCCTAATTAAGTAACTATCAAATTTGCCCAACTTTTAACGGCAGAGAAATTCTTTTGTGTTAGTAGGACGCACACTTTGCCCCCAATTTAAATTGGCCATTAGGCATCATTGGATTTGGCTCCAACGGTCCAAGGAATACAATGTAAAAATTTAATCAACGGTTCCAAGCAGTTGCCGTTTGTTTTGCACCAAAGAAAAAGAAAAGAGAAAGAAAAGAAAGACAAATTCAATTCGGTTGCCGGAGTTGAAAGAAACAATTTGCCGGATTCAATTACCAAAGAGCATATTTCCGGGGCTCATAAATGTAGAGTACGTGGTGGCTCGTAAATAAAAGTCATCATTGTAAAAATAGAGCTAGTAATTATAGGTGTGCAAGTTTTAACATAAGTTTAGCTAAGCATGAAATGAAGTGAAGTAGTAATTTTTTATTTTATAAACATTTATGTGGTCCATAATAAATCATATTTATAAACAATGGCATTCGTCAAAATAAAGCAAAATAATTTCCTACGAGATAACTGATTACTAGAAAACGAGTCTTCCTTTTGTTGAGTGATAACTGATTATGAGTTGCGTTAAAAAAAGTGTCATTCATTTGCATATAATAACGTTTAAATGTCGATTTGTAAAAACGAAAACACAATCATAAAAGTAGAGACCGGTGTCGTTTTGATTTATAAGCACAATATCAAAACCAAAACCAAAAAACATTAGTAAAATAGAAGATCCTGTTTATGAAAACAAAAAAACAAGCAACGTTTAGATTTGTTATTGCCCCTCCTCTAGAAACCTGGTGAGCCGGTTTCCCGGCAACAAATTATACTATATCTACTTCTTTCCTCCCACTTTTATTATTAGCCCAAATTCGTCACCTTGCCCCTCTTCCTCTCTCACTATCTCGCTTTTAAAATATCCGTACAAGTTCCACATCCACACCCACTCAGCTCTGAGAGAGAGAGACTAAGAATTTTCAGTAAAGCTAAGCTCGGCCCTCCCAACCCAATTTCTAACTTTTCCTTCTTTTCCTTCTTTTCCTTCTTTAAAATTTGAAAAACACAGACAGCAGAAGCCTGACGAATCAAAGCGCGTTACAACCGTCATCCTCATTATGATCCTCTTTGTTCGTTCTCCAACTACACCCCTCTCTCACACTCCCCAGATTTACAGCTATGAATGACGTCTTCCTTCTTTAATTGTCTTCACTGCTTCTTCCTCTCTCATCTCAGCCTTTTTAGTTTCCGTGTTGGGATCGTCGCAAAATCTCTTTGCGCCCAGTCGATCTGAGCAATTTGAGCAGAAGCTTGTGTGCAGAAGACGATAACCTTCGTCACTGTAAGTTTGCACCACCACCCAAATCTCTCTCTGCTACTCTTGGGTAGCTCCATTATTTGGTTTCTGAGAAAGCTGAGAACAACCCACTAAAGAGAAAGCAAAACTTTCAATACTTCGGACTACTCGGCTCGAAATCAATCCCCTGTTCTGGGTTTTTCCCCTTTTTTTGATTTACTACTTTCTCAGCAACCAAACTCGAAAGCTACTGCAATTTCTGAACTTCTCTCACAGATTTGAAGCCTTTTCAAAGCATGTTCAGAGAGAGGAAAATGGGGAAATCATCAGGTGCGGCTCCAGGCAGCAGAGACTGGACCCAGATCTACGCCATCTATGGCCTGGACCAGTGGCAGACCATTCTCTTCCTTCTCTTCCACGCTGTGCTATTTACCATTTTGTCTCTCCTCTACCTCACTTACTTCGACTTCATCACTCTCTTCTTCCACCGCCTCCTCCCCATCGGCTCGGCCCGGTTCGCCGCCGGCTTCACCGGCTCTGTCACGGCCCTCTCCGCCCTCTGCCTCTTCTTCGCCTCCGCTCACTTCCTCCACTCCTCCCTCCCCCTCCACTATGACGTCGTCCAGCGCATGGTCAACTCGGTCAACGACTGGTCAACGGTCAAGCACGCCCTCGACCTCGGCTGCGGCCGCGGCATACTGTTAAACGCGGTGGCGACCCAGATGAAAAAAGAAGGTAGTTCAGGTCGGGTCGTGGGCCTGGACCGGTCCAAGATGACGAGTCTTTCGTCGACTTTACGGACGGCCAAGATCGAAGGGGTCGGGGAGTACGTGACTTGCCGTGAGGGCGACCCCAGGAGATTGCCGTTTGGGGACGGGTACTTCGACGTGGTGGTATCGGCTGTGTTCGTGCACACCGTAGGGAAGGAGTACGGCCATCGGACGGTGGAGGCGTCGGCGGAGCGGATGAGGGTGGTCGGTGAGATGGTGAGGGTTCTGAAGCCCGGTGGGGTCGGGGTGGTGTGGGACCTACTGCACGTGCCGGAGTACGTGAGGAGGCTCCAGGAGCTGAAGATGGAGGACATTCGGGTCTCGGAGCGGGTCACGGCGTTTATGGTGAGCAGCCACATCGTGTCGTTTCGCAAGCCCAGTCAGCACGTAGTCGGACCGGGCGAGGTCCGGCTTGACTGGAGATGCTGATGTGGAGGCCGGACCCGGTCCATATACACAGAAAAAATAGTCAGTCAAATAGCATGATATGAATACATAACAACTTTTAAGACTTATTGAGTAATTATATTAATTAAACCAAAAAAAAAGGATTAATGGGTTCTATTTCTAAGTAGTTTTTTTTTTTTTTTTTTTGTGTTTGAAGTAATCTATAGATGTATAAATATATGTATCTGGAGAGGCAAAGCTGACCCAGATGGAGAGATGGTTTGGTGAAAGTTTCAACTATACATGTAATAATCTAGTTTTATATCATGATATTTTGTTGATCTATATATGATGCTCTATGGGTGACAATGGGATTTAATTGTTTTTGAATTAGATTGTACTAAGTTTGGTGGATGATTTGTATAAATTTTAATAAAATTAAAATTATTATCAAATAAGTAATTTCTCACACGTACACAACTATGATGCAACGGAGATTTAAACATGAGACTTAGTTTGCAAGTCAAGACTCTTTTTCACTGGCTAGATTCTGTTCATGCCAATTTATTTTTTAAAATTCAAGTTCATTTGAACCAGATTCTAAAGTTCTGACATATATTTATAATGACTATAAATCCCTATGTAGTGTCTATTTGCAAAAATAAAAATAAAAAAAATTAAAAAAAATGGAGACTAGCCAAGCCAACAAGTAGATTCTTCATGATTTGGGTGAGGCTAATGATGTGTAGTCGCCATGCGAGCAATGATGAAAAAAGGGGTTTTCTTTGTTTTGTTTTGTTATAGCCAATAAGTTTAAGATAGGGTTTTGCTTTTATTGTGGCACATAAACATCTGTTCAGATTAGATTTAATAATAATGAGAGGTGGACTTTTGTGGGTTTCGAAAAGTTTTGAGTGGTGGTGTTTAGCTTGAATTTGGAAATTAGTTTGATCGGGACTGTACCTAATTTTTTTTTTCTTCTACATTTCCTAAGTAAGACCAATCAGCTCTTGAGAGGTGATGGAAATGAAAAAGATGGTGATATTTTTAGTGGGATGCAATGCAAATGTGTTGTGGAGGTTGTGAATGGCGATGTAGGGTTTGGGTTGGGGGGCTGTTGTGAAGTCTCAATCGTGGATCTCTTTGATGGTGAAAGTGAAGCATTCAAGCATGCAATGTAATGCAATGTTGTTGGGAGGGAATGAGTTTGGTTTGGGAATTAAATCCAATTTCCTCCAACATCTTCTTCTCAAAACTACACATCCGTGTACGAGTATGTCAAATTTCATTCAACAATCTCGTGAAGTCCATAAAGATAGCAAGGACACCTCCTCCTCCTCCAACTCCGGTGTTAATATTATTAGTAACGATGCAATATAAATTTACATCACATTTTACTTAACGGAATGAATTAAATTTGTCGAGAATCTCACACTAGAGAACGGAAGTACTATTATTTATTTTTGGGTTTGATGTCTCACATTTTAATATGATATCAGATCAAGACGCTGAATGCTAATTTGATTTGATTTGAGAAGTACACATTACATTAGATATTTAGATGAGGTACATAATTAATATACCCGACTCCATATATTTCAGAAGGTTGTGAATTGTATTGTCAATTTCTCGAACATCTTAATTGCAGCATGTGTCCATCGTGGGTTCTAGTCCTCTCTACAAAGCATAAATAATGCCATGTGTGTTGCCCAATTATTTATGGGCAACCTCCTTCCTTCATTAAACTTCAATGCCAACGCCACCATCTTTTTGCCTCTAGTTTTTTTGTTAGTTGGTTTCTGGGACCATAACTTTAATGCTCCCCTCCCCTATCCATCCTCCGCTTGCAATTGCATACGCTCACCCTTTTGGACTGTTCCATTTCATGGGGATTTATTTGTTTCATGGCAAAATGAAATATAAAATAATAAAAAGGGCTTGTTCAATATATATCCATACATTTTCTATTTCTTAAACATATACCCATCATTCTATAAATCTATGTGTAAAACCCAGTTTCAAATTTAAATGACCAGTAGAATATAAGAGATCGTAGTATTTCTATGTTTTTATATCGTTGCCACTAAACTTCATATTTTATTTATAATTTATTTCAAGCATTTCATTAACTGTCATAATTGTAATTAATATATTCCCTATTAATAGCATATCAATCACCCCATTTCTTATAGTTGTCATTCCCTCTCACATCTCGCCCCCTAAAATTGCAAACAAAAAAAAAATCTGTAAATTACATATCCAATAATGTACTTATGAAAATTATAATATAAATATATACATATAAAATAGGGGGTTTCACTAAAACACCAAAAATGGGGGCTGAAATTATAAAAAAACTCAACACTCAAAACACTTTATAAACACACCCAAAACTCCATCATTACACACACTCAAAACTCATTTATAAACACACCCAAAAAATATACAATTGTTGATTTTGGGTGATGTGTGTCTATGTTTAAATAGTGTTAGGGTTTTTTTATAAATACATGTCTAAGATTGAGTTTATTTATAAATTTGTATATAAAATATAGGTATCCAATAAATTACATATCCAATAATGTACCTAAGAAAAATAGGTACATTATTAGAGGAAAAAAATAGGTAAGTTATTTGGAGAGAGAAAATAGGTTCATTTAAAAAAATTACTTTTAATAAAACAAATAATAGGTACTTTATTCAGAGAAAAAAGGCTATATTATTTATAGAAAAAAATAGGTACATTATTTAGATAAATAATAGGTACTTTATTCGTAGTAGGTATATTATTCAAATGGTAGGTACATTGGATGACATATAATACCTAAATCCTAATTGTAAGTACATTAAAATTAATGTAGGTATAGTGGATGTCATATAATGTAGGTATATTAGAATAGATAATTATGTACACTTTTCATACTAGGTAAATTATATTTTTCATAAAACAAACAAGTAATAGGTACATTATTTTTTCAACATAATTAGTATTTATAGTTTTATTCATAAACAATTATAAAGTGGATTATTAGTCATGTATAATTCATAAAAAGAAAATAACATAAACATTTTATTAAACAAACCGATTACCCAAATTTGAATTTATTGTTTTTTTTTTAAAATGTTTCAAAATTAATTCCTACATCCATTACAACCATTTGGAGATCTTTCCAAATTCAACATCTGTCATTATATACAATCCAATTAAAAACTGTTTCCATATTGATTCCTATATACAAAATACAATAATGGCTTAGTCGAGGGTATTTTTGGAATCTAAAAAGTATAATAAATCAGATTTTATGCTTAATTAGGTAACTTGCTGAGTTAAATCCTAATCATGGGTTTTTACTTATACAAATTGAGTATTATTTATAGGAACAAAAAGTGAAGGGTTTTAGGTACGGCAAATTGAATTTGAAGGGTGTAAGCCAAATTTACTATAATAAAAAATAAAAAAGTGAGAGATTTGGTGTATGAACTCCCCTTGTCTGAAACGGGGATAATATTATTTTGTTATTTTCATTCAATCACGACATGCTACGTGTGATAATTTTTTTACGTGACATTTTGTGATTGGTTGAGGAGAACAAAACAGTACTATCCCCATTTCATATAAGTTTTTCTGCTAAAGTGGATGCTTGATGAGGAATTATTGACGGTGTAATTAACTATTCTGATTTGACTGATTAAATTATGAATTTTGGATTTAAAAAAAAATTTAAGTCTACACACAATATGAATATTAAGTTAAGAGAACTGTTATTAACACTCCGTATCTGAATTTTCAAGAATGATTATAAGTTGAAGATAATAATATGTTAGTTGAAAGTGGGGTGGCTGGACATACCACTTGGACCCTGTTTCGTCCTATTTGGAGAAGTTTTGCTAACTATGGATGTAATTACAAACAAAAAGAAATTAGAAAATTTTAAAACAGATCTGAGATTGGCATCTTCTTTATATATATATATATATATATATATATATATATATATTTTCTAGATTTCTTTTAGTTAATAAGTATGGTATAGAATATTTGTGATGGTCAAGTTGATTAAAAGTAGATTACTGACATACGTTGTCTGGTCACCATCGCAGAGCAAATGACAGGGAAACAAAATGGGAAACGAGTTAGTTGGGAACAATATTGGATAAGAAAATGCAACTTTCTGGGGTCTCTGATTTTGCATAACTCTGTCTGTCTCACACATCATTTTATAGTTCGTGTTTACCTTATGTTTTCCTTTTCATTTAATAAAGGTAAATCCCCTTGTTGAAAATCTCAAGTCAAGGAAGTAAATTATTGAGTTACATAACCTTTTTTTTTTTTCTCCCCAAAAAATTTATAAATTTAATATTGTTTGCTTACACAACTATCACATAACAAATTTGTTGTCTGGTCACTGGTTACCAAATAGCAAAATTAATTACTTAAGATGCCATGGGTTGGAAAAGTTAAAATCTATATGGCTCCTCAAATTTAATTGACTATACCATGTGTAGGAGTGGATACAGTTTGTATTGGATCGGTTTTATTTCAAAGTTGCGGTCGAATCAATGACAATAGAACGGTTTAATTTGATTCGGTTATGACAAAAATTGAGGAAACCGAACCAAATCAAACCAATTTAAGACGATTTGATTCAGTTTAGTTTGGCTGGTTTGGCCCTAAGCCCATTTTATTTTTATTTTTTTCATTTGTATTTTTTCAACATTGGTAGTCTAATTACAACAAAAAAATTCATACCTTGCTACATATTTTTCTTTTCATTTTCTAGCATATCAAACTATCCTAAAATTCAACATGTCATCAAACTTCAAAGCTCATAACTAATATGGTTACAAACAACTCAAATATTAATAACTTGAAAGTTCCATCAAACTTCTAATTCAACATTCATATCTAGTTATTATAATGAGAGGACTACATGTGTAGAATAAAATAAAATAAATATAAATATACAAGTAGACAATCAAGTTTGGTTTAGGCCAGTTTGCAAAACCTCAAAACTGGAACCAAACCAAACCATTAGGATCTGGTTCGGTTTTTAAACCGTTTGATTCTTTTTCTTTGGTCAAAACCAAATAAAACCGATCATTACAATTCATATATGCCAGTTTAGCCGGTTTGGCCAGATTAATGCTCACCCCTAACCACGTGGGTTGGAAATTCCACTTATATATCTTATTCAGTTTCATTTCTTGCACATCGAATATTCAATATGTAAGAGCTATTTGTCACAATCTTAATGAATTTAGTGAATGTTCAAGACCATGAAATCCCACATTGTAAGTTTAACAAAACAAAATAAAATACAATATTTAAATGACTAATTTCATTACTAATAACATCGAGACCTTTTGTGATAAAACCTACATTGAGACCTCTTGCCAAAGATATCGTCAACTATGGAAGTTGGGGTGTGGTTAATTTGAGTTGGGCCATCTGGGTTGAAGCTGACCAATGGATGAAGGAGGCAATTTCGTTGGTTTGGAGTGTGGTCAATTTGGGTCGGACCATCTGAGTTGGAGCTAGTCGGTGGGTGAATGAGGCAATTTTGTTGGTGTGGGTTGTGAGGTGGTTCTGATCGTAGATTTATATATTCAAGATGAAAAGGGGTGTCATCGTAATTTCACATAAAAAAAAGGGTCAAAATAACCTAAAATGAAGAAAGGAGTTCCGAAAAAAAAAAATTGGGCTTTTTTGTCAGGGTTATTGTATGGACCTGCCGAAGAATTTTCCTTTGATGCAAAAGTTAGTATAGTCTATAGCCTATAGACGAGTATCTTATTGCAAACTGTGGGACCTTCATCGCAGTAGTTAAATAAATATTGAATGATGTAAACATTGAACGCATCGGTCCCATGGTCTAGTGGTTAGGACATTGGACTCTGAATCCAGTAACCCGAGTTCAAATCTCGGTGGGACCTTTTTTTTCTTCTTTTTACTGCCATTTTTTGTCATTCCACTTCTATTGTTGTTTTGCTGCTTTGCGAACCAGAAACCTTTTACTTGCTTCTTTCTGGTTGAGACAACTCGAGGAAAAATTGATAATAATCTTTTGGAAATTGGAACTCCTACATGCAGCTTGTAAATTGGTTCCACTCAACAATTCTTTTTTCTTTAATTAGATTTTTTGTTTTGTTTTTGCATTTGAATAAAAATTCGAAATTGTTGACCCCATACAAGCAAGAGGTAAAAGAAGAAATTTCATAGTTTCGTTTTGGCTGTGCAAGCGTTTCAATATTCTCATACACATGTTTTTAAGCAAACCTCCAAGAGAAAAACCGCCCAAGACCATTTTGGTTATGTATTATTTGTCAAAACTCAAGGTGCATCTAAAAATTTGCCTTACAATCAATCAAGAAGTGTTCCAAATGAGTTCGCTGCTCGGATTGGTCAAGGGTTCATTTCCCTCTATTGTAAAATTTTTTATAAATAAAGAAAACATTCAAGACTCTCAAAAGCAAACATGTCCATCCTGTTTTACCCAGAAATGAAGTGAAAAGACAGCACAGGCTTCAACCATACGAACTTTATGCACTCGAAGAAACCAGATAACTTTACCAATATAACCAGTACACTTCTGAATTCAATATTCTATCAAAAGTTCAAAACAATGAATTTTACAACAAGGAACCAAAAAATGGATGTCCTTTGTGGATCTCTAGGCTGAATTGTACAAGAAAAATACAAATTCCGCTGTACACAAGGCAGGATGTCAAATAACATACGGCACAGTGAATACTCGGAAAACCTACCAACGCAAACTAATCTCAACTAAGCTGATTTTTTAACTATGACAAAAGAAAGATACAGATTTACAAATTCCCAGGATATCAAAAAGGGAAACCTAAATGTTATCTCTATAACTGTATCAGAAGCATATAGAGTGGAAAGTCTAATGACCTGTGACAACTTGCATCCAGGTGAAGAAACTGGGCTCGGAGCAATCATGCTGGAATGCAAAAAGAGGAGCTCAGAATCGGAGGCAAGACACAAACCAGATGAGGCCCAGCCGGACTGCAACTTATATTCGATTCATCAACATCTGGCAGACCAAGTTGAGGGGGACGAACGTAACCCGCCACTAGAGGCACACATAATATCGAGATTTCTATCCTTGAACCTGCCATGGTAAGAATTTAAAAAATTTAATGAAGATGCCATAACAAGGAGACAAGTAAAACCATTTTTCAGAGCTATGAACCACAATGTATTTTCCTTGAAGAAAACAGATGTGAGGTTAAATAGTTCAAGAAACCTTGCTTTGCAGAGAGAGAAACATGCCCTCTTTTCCTCCCAGCAATCATCCAATTCTCAGTATTTGCACTGACTTCATATAACACCTCATCCTATACAAGCACAAAAGATTAGAAATATGATTTTCATTTTTTGTTTTTATTTTTGATAATTGCAGTCCATTATGCTTGAGCCATAATCACCTAAAGTATTCAGATTTTAACAAATGACAGTTGTACCACAACCCTCATTCTGCATCTATTAAAGGTAGCGGGATAGAACTTAAAAATACACTAAACATACAGATGGTCTTACTCTACTCCACTTCACGCAGTCAAAAATGAGTAAGACAAAGTACAACACCTCGTTCTAATTATGAAATTTTACCTTCCTAAACTGAAAAGCTGAATTCAACCTAGCCAAAATGGTTCAGACTCAGTTGGATGGAATTTTGGTTGTATTTTAAGGTCTAAACAACTTTTTACTATTTCCCTTCCTTTAAAGCAACAAATACGAAGCATAAAAATAAGCTTCACATCAAGGGGGTATTGAAAACAGAAAAAAGACACACCATACCATTACCACCTCATGTTTTAGGTGAAACAACTCAATGAAGTACATGGCAAGTACATGAATTTCCAGCTGACTTAAAAATGGTTAAACACTGAAGTTAATGCTCATTCAGAAATGAAAGTGAAAATCAGAGGGTAAATTATCATTAGCCTAAGATTTGACCATCACTTCTTAATTGTTCAATAGAATCAGACTGTGACTTACATTGTTAGGGGATACTTCATTCTCCTCAAAATCCTTTAATCTTTCAACCCTCCATTTCATGGTAACTAGCTGGCCAACCCTAAGCCCACTAGAAGGGAGAGGAAGAAAACCAACAGCCAGGACCGGATCAAGCACAGGCCTTTGCAAAGCAAGAGCACACCTGAAAATTAAGTCCTGTATATCATCCTCAGACCCAGAAGATTCTGCAGCCACAGGTGGGTGCGCTCCAATGGTTCTATCACCAGAAATTCCATATCTAATATTCAGTATACTATCTGATTGCAGAGCCTTAGGTTCATCTGCAGGAAAAATACAACAAAAGACGCATTGGTTCTGTCAATTGCATGAAAATTATAAATATAGAACAGATTCACAACTAAATCCATATTGACAGCGATGACAATGAAGACATGGCAGTGGCCTTTTTTTGGTGCTTGACATAGGCATAACATTTTAAAGGATTCCATCAGCAAAAGTCCCAACCTTAACAGATTACTGGAGATAAACAAGTGAACTGCTTGGATGACTGTAATCCTAAATTCACAAAGAAGCCAGCCTTCACCATAACAGGTTGATGAGGCTGAATGATGAAGTTTAAGACTTCATAGTATCCTAAGGTCTTTTGGATGCTGCATCTCATATGCAGTTTTTCATACTAACCCATTAGCCATTACTTCTTTCACCCCCCTAGTCCTTACAAGTTCACACTAAGTGTTACAAACTAAAATGATTGAGCTTATTGGCTCTCCCCAGATATCATATACATGATATCACTGCAAATTAATTATAAATACACTCTTGAACAAGCATCAATTTGTTTGTGTTTAAAAAA
Organism: Prunus mume; assembly: GCF_029339155.1. NCBI lineage: Eukaryota > Viridiplantae > Streptophyta > Magnoliopsida > Rosales > Rosaceae > Prunus > Prunus mume. The sequence goes on along the minus strand of NC_142700.1, from coordinate 14,317,536 downwards.
TGGAAGCTTAGAAACATGAAAACATTTATAACATAAGTGAACAGTACCTTCAACATTTGTCTTCCCTAAGCATATACTGAATAACATTCCTGCTCTAGAATTTGGAGAAACGACAAGTGGAAAGTAGCCTGAAGTTGGTCTCCCATCACCTTGTCCAGTATTAACAAATCCATCTTGAAGATCAAGCCAAGCATCATAGATGGTCAATGTGGCTTTCACTTCAGAGTGTAGTATTACCTGGAAGTAGTCAACCAATGTGGAAATCAGAGAGGAACTAAATACTACTAAAGATATTGATAATTATCATGACTCATGACTCATGAGCACACAAAACATATGAACTGCCAATCTTCAAGGACTCCACAAATACCGTATTCTCCTGTTTCATGGATTTATAATATGCACAAAAGCATCATTCATGCTAAGGTAATTGGCTACAATGACATCTTATGGAGACTGACACAATTCCCATGTTTCAACACATACATAGGACGCCACACATGTCACGTTTTAATTATCTCACCACCAAGCTAGGACACAAAAATATGTTCTGTTTCAACTTTTGGTAGTTAACTATATTCATAATGGTAAAGTACCAATGAAAATAATAACTATTATATGATGTCCAGCGCATCATGCCAGTATTCAGACAAATAAACAACTATTAAAACAATAAAAGAAAGATGAGATAACAGAATATGGAGTGAAATCTGCAAGGATGATATGAAAAAGAAAATAACTCTTACATATCTGGTTATGATTTTTGAGGGATATCCCACAATCTTTACAGTACAGAAAACTGATTCGTTAAAATGTGGCATTGGTTCTACATTATTAATATTACAAATAGAAGAGTGCTTCTGAACACTAAATCACAAATACCTGCAGAAGCAAAGTACCATCATTGCATTTATCTGCAACTCGTGTGCTCACATGAAAAGGATCAGTAAAATGCACAGCGAGGGTCCTGCATATCAGGCCATATATATGTATATATTCAGACAACTTATAATCAATAAAAGGCAACTTTGAAAAGCTAAAAACAAAAAATAGAACATAATCCAAATAAAGATATGCGAGGATGATGTAAAATGAGAAATGCCTCTCAAATATCTGATTGTGAGATGCTCCAAATTCAAGTTTGAGTGCTATCGTCCTCATTCCATCCACAATGCTCTGTCTCTGGGGAGCCACTGCAATAAGACATGATGCATCATATACAGGTAAGCAGTTGGATGCAACAAAGAGCATTTACAACATATAAAATATAAAAACACAAACAAAAGAATTGCATCATGTTCACAACCTAAAGATGATCCTCTTGCAAGGTTTTCGCTGTTAGCACGAAGTGGAATCCATAAAATAGATGTCAAGTTGCTTGCCCAATGTGGAAACTCTACTCTATCATCACAGAAAGTCAACTTCTCAAATATTTTATCAACAGCCAAAGAACCATCTTTTGGAGTACCATTACAGTCTGCCACGCCCACTGAACTCTTTGATGTATCAGCATAACTTTCCATCTCAATGAAATTTGAGTCTTCAATTTTAAGACCAGGTCCAGTATCAACATACAAGACAGCACCTTTGAGGGAGTAGTTAATGGGCCTTGCAATAATCCCAACCCACTGAGGTTCATTTATAAGCAAAGCAGATGAAACAGCTGCAACAAGATCAACCAGAGGTCTTGGTTTGAAAACCTAAAAAAGAGGTCAATTAGATGGTACAATACCACATGGACATCTTAAATGAAATGAAACCAAGCTTAATCTCAAAGTTATGTACTGCTTCTGGATACAATTTTATTTACAGGTATAGATAAAAGAACAATGGTAAACCAGTATTTCGGGATATAACGGGTAGCAACATAGCTACAGTTCAGAAACGGCACCTTCAAGATAGGTCTAGGAGGCTTTTCATAACTCATAAAATCCTCACTGTCTTCAGGGCCACCCTTGGAAAAGCTATGAGATCTGAATCGTAACTGCCCAATTTGCCCAGTAAGAACCCCCAAAACATATGAACCTGGTTTTTGGGGGGGTAAATCCAGGGTAATGGTATTCCGACCGGGCTTTAATACAATTGCAGTAGAGCTCACTAATGCCTGAAATATCAGATGAATAATTCATTAGTATCATATATAATGCTCATACAACCCATAACCTCAAATGGTGTGCTAAAAATGCATTGCAAGTCCAAGAAAGCTTACCTTAGCAACCTCATCAGTATTAAATAATGCATTCAATGTGAGACTTAGTGAATCAAGAGTTATATCATCAGGAAAGCCACTCCAGAATGTTACAGATAGAGTACCAGGATCCCCATCGCATAATTCTAATGGAGGCCCAGGATTACCAGAAAATGTAATTAATGATGACACATCTAGTGGCACAGGTTGCTCCATTTCACCATGTGCAAGACGAACAACCTCTGACTGAAAAGCCTGGCGTTCCTTGGTAAAAAACAAGCCTTTATCTAAAGAAAGAAGTCTCACGCAAGATGAAAGATAGCCAGCTTGATCATTGAGTATTTTCTGACACTCTGCTAAATTGGGTAGAACTTCTGCCAATAAATCCTGCCATCCTTCACCTGCGTAAAGTGCACAAACCTTTTCATATGACTTTGCAGCCAGATCAAAGTTTCCATGCTTAAAACAGACGGCTGCTATTTCCCCATCAAGAACAACTCCATGCCTTTTCCACCAGGATCGATGATAATTGTCAGCAGCACCTTTAGTTAGCTCCAGATATTTTTGCTGTCAACGCCAGAATTTGTAATTTAGAAAACTGAGTGAATGCATGTGGACAATTTGACTGATATGCACACAGAGAGAGAGAGAGAGAGAGAGAGAACAACAAATTCCACAACTAAAACACTGAATCTTAATCACAAATCCAGGTTCTCTATGTAATACTGCTAAAAAAAGGAAAGAAATCTAACTTTTTATGTGGTAAGAAAAACAAAATCTAAGGTACGTCATATTTTTGTTTTCTGAAAGTAGAAGGAATATCATCTTAGAAGTGTTTATATACAGCTAAAATATTTTTAACCAGGATGGATTTATCATTGACAAGAGAGATGTCAACAAGAAAAACAGATTAACTAAAAATTATACAGCATGTATAGAGGAATTAATCATTTGAAGATCCCGAATGAACATTAAACCAAAAATAAGCAAGTGCATGCTTCATTTGTGCTTGTACCTCAAACTCCTCTGTAGATGACAAAGACTTCCATAGATCAGGATTAGAAACTGTGTTGCGCAGAGCATTTTCAGCAGCAACATAAATTTCAGCAAGTCTCATGGGCTTATCAATTGAGCTCTCGGAAATTCCTGGTGAAGAGTTGGTGCGTGACATAACACTTGCTTGTACTTTTTGTAATGAGGGCATCTTTAATGATGCATCCGAACCTGAACTGCCATCATACATCGTGACTACATTACAACTCAAAAAAGGAAGTTTAGAGACATAAAAATACTACTCGAGGTGAAAATATTTAGTAAAACTCAAAGAGCACTGCATTTACTTCAATTCTTGAATTTCTATTACCCATCACTAAAATTTTGGCGACCATCAAACATTTCAACCATATTTCCAGCAGAAAGGGAAGCCCTCCTCCTATTAGCCTCACGTAGTAGTAGGGAAGGTTCGAGAGGCAATGGTTTTCTCTGAATACCAAAGTGCTTGATTGATGGAGTTGCCTGGAGAATAATCTGCAGTAGATAGAAGAATAATTTAAGGGGAGAAAAATGCTTTTGCAAGAAACTCTAAAAAAATCAAGTGAACAATACTAACAACAATAACAGCAACTTTAGAAGATAAAAAGTTGTAAAATTGGCATTATAAAAAAACCGAAGGTTCAACTATTCAATTTTTTATTTTTTATTTATTTGAATAGAAACAATTTGTACTCAAAGAAGAAAGGAAACAAAAGAAAGAACAAATAAAACATACAGAAAGAAAGAAACAAAAGCCAGTGAAGCAAAACACACGGCCACCCAAACAGAAAACAAACAGCCAAACAACAAGACAACCCCTTAGACACTACAGCCTGCAAATTGCGCATAATTGTAGGATAGGGAATATCCTTAAAAGCAGGTGAAGTTGATGCCCAAAGGGCAGCCCAGAACTTCACTCTGTCTCATAATCCTCGAATATTCTCCTCTTGCATTCCAGCCAAAGGTTCCAGATCACTGCCTGCACCAGACTTCCACATGATTTAGCACCTTTATCAAGTCTTCCCTCAATCAACTTTAGAGGACACTAATAACCATGTGTTGATTTGATAAAGGTGCTAAATCATGAAATCCGCTTAACTATTGAATTAAATTCACAATTATAAACTCACATGATTAATTTGTCTGCTGTAGCATATGGGTGAATTGAGTGTTTAGGTACTTTAGCGGAAGTGAAAACAATGGAAAAAAGAAAATAGAACGAACAAGGATAGGTCTGGAATCACTCCAGGGGTTTGGCTGCACACCAAGAAGTCTCCAATCTCTGGAAAATAAACTTTACTCAATATCTCAAATCTCAACTCCAATAATGAATTACATAGAAGGGGTATTTATGATAATCTACCCTTAGAGTGAAAAGGAAAATTAAACTTATTCTAGGAAAGAAATCCTAATCCAAATAAAATAGGAAACTCAGAAATCCTACTGAAATCTGGAAAAACTTAGAGAGCCTAGGAACTAACAAATAAATTAGGAAACTAATTAATAATTCCCTCTTCCATCTCTTTCGTTAGTAAACCCTAACAGGTTTGACAAAGATGTCCTCATCATTGTCTAAATCATTCCAAATTTGAGAAATTTGAGGGTTAGAAGATCTATTCTGAAATTTTCGTAGGAATGGGTCAAATCTTCTGCTTTTAAAAATGTGAGATAATCATAATTTGAAAAGCAAGGATGGTTTTTGGTTAATTAGCACCTCAACCTAATGGAAATGCTAAGGGATATGAGTAAGAAGGAGTACTTGTAAATGCCTTGTAACATGCCCACAACTTCATACTACATTATTGACAGGCCAAACAGTCAGAGAAAATGCAAGAACAATAAACAATAAACCTTCTAATACTAGAATTTTCTGGTTTCATACAAATGGCATACTAGACGGACATAAATTGATGTAATCTCTATCAGAGAAAAATTACATCTACATGCATCCCCTGGGATTTAGTGAAAATATTAACCTAACTTTGATAGTCCAATGTTGCATGTGTCATACTAAGAATTTACCTTTTCTTTTGCCAGCACCTCAGAGGAAGCATCAGGTGGTACTGAGGGCCAAACCACTGGCTTGGGCCAAGGCAGCATGCTGAGTGAAGCACTGTCCAATTGATTTGAAAGGTAAAGCACAAAAATAAATTGAGAAAAACATCTGCAACTTTCTGGTGCATTAAAGCTAATTGTTATGATTACGTGTCGAAGCTTGTTTCTAGAATGCTAAAAGTGGTTTTCATCTTCAAAGATTCAATCTGTACCTGTTGCCAGGACTCCTTTCTATATTTGTTCCATATCCAATTAAATATGCAAGCCTCATGAACTGCATAAACATACCTTACATCATTGAGCATTTTATGACAGATAACTTGAAATTAAGAAAAAAATATAAATAAGATATCATGACTGTCCTGTGCAGCCACTTAGAATGATATACAACACTAGTGCCAATGAATTCAATAAAGTGCAAGCATCTCCAAAACAAAGTCTCTAATTAATCTTGATTGTCAGCTGAACAATGGATTTCATTTCACTTGTATCAATACACTCCAAAATGGTGTATCAAGGGATTAAATATATAAAACCAAACAATATTTTAAGGTCATCTTGCTTAAAAAATACAAAGAACTTTTACCTTAACCCTGCATAGTGAATAAAGGTCGCCTTGAAGGCGGTAGAACTCCTTTTCTATATCAGGTGCTGCAAGTCCTTCCTTATAATGTGAAGCAGTTGCATCGACTACGGATATGCAAGCTGTTATTACCCAAACTTCACGCATGCAAAAAGGTAGAATATTCTGAAAACAACTCCAAAAGGAGAAAACAGGAAAGGTGGGAAAAAGAAAAGAAAAAAGAAAAGTCAGAAGTGATCATCATGCTAAAGCTCAAGATATGTATGATGTTATGGTGAAAAACACTTCAAGAAAATGAATACCAGATACCTCATATACTGCCAGAGACTTTGAGAAGCTTATAATGAATGAGTATCCCCTGGCTGCAACTTCAAATGGGCGATTGAGCTTGAATAAAAGCTACATTTAACCATGTATCAGAAGGTGCAGTTCAAATTTATTGTTTCAGCAAAATAGAAAGCCACTGTATGCGTAAACTAGATTTTGAAGGCTCAAATTTTCAACGAATAAAATGACTGCAATGACATGATTGAAATTTGAAATTTGAAAAAGGAAATCCAGTACAAAACATCCCCAAAGGCATCAAGACTTTTTTTTCTTTAGAAAAGCAACCCTCTCTCTCTCTCTCTCTCTCTCTCTCCCCCACCTAGCTTTTGATTTAAATATGCTCCTATAGCGATAGTGCAGAACATTTGCCAAAATTTTGGTCATAGTAACATGCGAACCATCAATCCAATCAATTCGTATCTGCTCCCCAAGAGTGCAAAGTTAAATCTAGGGTCAGGGCTATCATGAACTGCTTCAGTTGTTCCTAGGCCATTCATTGCAAGTCATTTCAGACCCTTGAAATGCATTTGGGAAGTGGCAAAACCGGAAGGCAAGCCACCCTGCTTTGGCAAGTCTTTGAAATGCATCCATGATGCAGCACAGCCAGAAGGCTGGCCACCTGAAAGATTTTTTTTTTCTGAATGGTCAGATTATTTTTCTTATATTGAGTAAATAATCACTGATGTTTCTTTTATGCCCTTGGTAAAACTTTTATTCATCACTTGCACCATTTAGTTTACATAACATACTTGAGAGAGAGAGAGAGAGAGAGAGAGAGAGAGAATGATGAACATGTTGAATGACCTTATTAAGCATCTATCAACACATTTACGAAGCGCTAATTATAGAAATACAGTTGGAATTAGATGGAATGGAGAAACAGTTTACTACAGCATGCTAAATGAAATTTAAACTAATGGATTCCAGCAACCAATAAGCAGAACATTCAAAAGTAAGCCACAGTATTCCATGCCGTATAACATTAGGCTGTAAACAAAGCAAACAGACAGAATCATTTTAAGTGACATCGCTTAGTTCACCAACTCAATTTCACATACCTTTGATTGACAGGCAAACAGATACTGTCTGAATTCAAATTCCCTAAATGAGTCATCTTGAATGATTTGTGTCAATGGTTTGTTTCCAGAATTAATCAATGCTGCCTGATCATCCCCATGGTCAACTCCCCCAAAGTCTTTCCTCTTTCCAGTCATTTCAACTGCATCAGATGAAACAGAATCACTAATGGTTTCTTATCCAGAGGAAAAAGAAAGAAAGAGAAGAATCCATTGTTGTCCAGAATCTCACCATTTAAAAGCATTAATCTTATGTTAGAATGATGAATTTCCAAGTTTTAATTTCTTTTGGAGTAGCGTGCACACACACACACACACACACGATCTCATAGTGACTGATGAGCACAAACATTCATGCTCACCAATCACTGGATCATAATCAAATCAAACTTTTCACATTTATAAAATACAAAAGAGTACTTTATTAAGATTTGAATATTAGCCGATGGATTTTGAGAAAACACAATTATGAGCATGACTCCCCAGAAAATAGGGATCAAAATTGTGTTCTATGAATATCATGAATTGATAGAATGAAAATTATGAATGAATCTCAATATCACGAGTAAAATGATATTTACAGCAGTCAATGGTTGCTCATTTTTACAAAACAAGGGCACCCAACTCATGAACACCGCTACACCTTCATAAAGTAACGTAACATTGACTACACTTGCATGGTCAATTATTAAGAACTTATAAAATGTAGATAAAGTAAAGCTGAAAAGATCCCAAATACATGCATTTGAAGGTGGCATTTGCAGTTTTATGTGAAGATACTATTTTCATTAGGAAACATATATAGAAATCATGACATGTATTACAATGTATTACAACACCAAAAATGCTAAATAAGATATATGCATTATGCACCTGTTTCCAAATAACAAATTTCTAGTTCATCATATTCACGTAATGCATCTTCATGAAGATGAGCCATCTCAAACATAAAAGCCAAGCTTTCCTGAGAAGAGAAGCAACTATAGTAAGAATCCAGAAAGCAGAATCTGATTAATAGCTTAAGTTATATGGATTTGAAGACACAAAGGTTCGTGGGACTTGCGCCTAATAATTGCCTGAAGTAGGATTCAAAATGTACTTTTATAACATAAGTCAAACGCAAGAAAAGTTCTTCCATAAGATTTTCAATACAAGTGATTTATGCATGAAATCCACAACTGATCAAACAATCAGTTAAATCCTATTTTCCCAAAGCAGCCTCAATCAAATTCTTCTAGTCCAAAAATTGAGAAAAATGGGAAACCTTCAAAATGAAAAAATTGCAGAAGTTCCAAACTGGCATGAAGCGTTGTTCACTGAGTTTGCGTATCTCATCCTCGTAAAACTGTACACGCCTATCCAATGTATTTCTGATGCACTCCATGATCTTGGATTCCAAGTCCTCCCAAAAGTTTGCTTCAGGGGAATATAGATCGAACTTGCAACACCTAAGCAGAGAATACGTTTGTAAAAATAAAATGATATTAGGTCAAATAAATTCAAACTCAAACTAACTTCTTGTTTTTTTTCAATACAAGCAATAGTCTAAACTAGGGGAGGGGGATTTCTCACATACACACACTACCAAGGTGCCATGGGGGTTCGAACTTGAGACTAACTTCTTTAATTTTATATTTATCCTTTTGTGATAGACGGCATCATATTTTATGGTATATAATGAAGATAATGTAGAGATATCTACTTTCAGACAAAAATCAAAGATTACTATAACTAAAACGATCGGAAAATTAGAAAATCACTAGGAGGAAAGGCTTTCACCACTAATCTACTCACATTATACAATATGCAAGTTACTGAAAAGAAATGAAAAGAAAATTTCCACACATACAGGTATTATTAAAACCCAACCCAACCCAACCCAATTGTAATTATGCTGGTGAGATGGTCAATATACAATACACGATAAATAAAAATAAATAAATAAATAAATCCCCAAGTTCATCTTATAAACAATAATCAAGACATGAAACTAACATCAACAGTCTATACCTTTCTCCGTCTTTTGGCTAAGATAAAGTATAGAATGATCTGTTCCTATCAGTATAATAACAATGTTCTTGTCAAACTTATAGTTACAAACAAAATTCCTCCAGATCACATGTTGACTTAGTTAACAACAAAGAAGTTGTGTAACGGTTGAGTATTGTAAAAAATAATGATCTACAGGGGATTTAAATTATACTAATTTATTCCACAAAACAATTGATACACTTCGAGTAGCTCCTGTACAGGCTAGCTAACAATGTAGCATGGGAATTCTGGAACAGAATGAGATATTACATTTAATATGAACCCAGCTTCAAGCTAACTTCTGCAGGCTTCTCACACAATATCATTATAATAAATAAGTTGAGCCAGCCTCTTGTTGGAAATTTTAGAGCCATTTTGAAAACACACACTCTGGAACACCTTTGAATAGAGGGTAAAGAAAACTAGGAAAAGCCTAATGTGCACTAATATTTTCGCACTAATGTTTCCTTTTCTTTTGAATTTATAAAGTTTCTATTAAAAAAAATCACTTATAAAAGTGACCATATGTATATGAAACAATCACAACACCTACTTCTCAATGCTACTCAATCCAACCATTTAAACAAGGAAACATATTTGATTACAAAAGCAGTAAGCCTACCTTTCTCTCTTCTTGGAACTGAAATCAACTTCAAGCTTGGCATATACTTTATTTGCCATTTTGGTGGCTTGATCATTATTCGGGTGAGCCTTGGATACATAAACAATAAACCATTCCCGTTCATCATTTTGCACAATTAACTTCAGGCGCGGTTTAAGGATGGTCTTGAACTCATCAAGATCCTAATGAATTAAAAGAAAAAAAAAAGTGTTACTGAACAGAAAATTTTGGAAAATTTCTGTCCACAAATGAAATGCCAGTACATCAAATTTGCAGAAGAGCGTCACCATGAAATAGATCCATGGGGAATTGAACAAGAGACCTGCACTTCCTAAGGTGCTTATCTCGGCCCCAAATCCTAACACTGGTCTAACCTCTAGTGTTTATAGATATAAACATTATCTATTGGTTATGAAATAACTACATTAAGATAAATGAGGTGAACGAGATAGAATCTTACCTCACAAGTGACAAGGACTGCAGTTGCATATGGCTCCCGAAACCAAAATAATGATTGCTCTTGAGGGAACCGGCTACGAAGTCTCGAATCTGTGGTTAATATGAACTCAGCAGGAAAATTCTCCACAAACACAGGATTACGGGTCTTGTTATTTAAGCAAGCTCTTTTAAATGGCAAGTGCTCCTCAAATCCATTCTTGACAGTAGGCCACAAGTCGCTCACATCTTCAACTGAAAAAGTGCTCATGGTCAAACTGTTAGGTGAGAAAATGAAGCAAGGCTAATAACACATACCATTACTGCATAAACGCGAGTAGCTATCTGTTTCACTTCTTGCAAATTCAATACGAACTAAGGGCATGATCACAATATTAGAAGAAATTGTTAAGGGATCAACATCCCTTAGGTTATCTATAGGTTTCCATGTCGTGCATTCCGAACATCATAACCATAGCTATATAGCTTGTCACTAAACAAATGACTAATGCAGCTCCTCAAACAAATACAAAAATTTAAAACAATTTTTATGTTCTGAAACACCAAACAACAAATTTTGCGCATTGTTCCCATTTGGGGTAGGAATGGATGCCTTTTTCACTGCTTTCGGAAACAAAATTACAGAAAAATTGTTCCTGAAAACTCTCCAAATCTGACCCATTACAGGCATCATTCTACAAACACTCAACCAAATGTGCATTTGCTGCACCAATTTAATTGCTTTCCCCATGCTCAGACAAATACGCATTTTTACTTCTACTCTCAGATAGAACTAACACCTTTAATCACTCATAGAGCACCAAATCTCAATTCAAACCTAAAAGTGAGGGAGGTCACTAACGATCACAAAGATCAGTAGCTTCAAATGCGGAAAATGCTTAACCAAAAAAAAAGCTCAACAATAAATTTAAGCTCAAATTTGAAATTACAAAAAGAAGAAAAAAAAACAACCCAGAAAATTGAATGAGATTACAAAATTGTGAGATTTACCTGCAATCACGAGATGATCAAGGGAATTTTTGATCGTCTGGAACTGAGCAAGATAGTTCGCCATGTTCGACCTCGATCTATACCAAACATGTGCAATTATTCATCACCAACATAGAGAGAGAAAGAGAGAGCTTGAGTGAGGTGGTGGTTGTAAGTGTGATTGCTCTCACTGTCTTATGGAATCGAGTAATGTCGTGTAAATTTCGTTGATTTTGGAGTTTGAAGGTTACGATTTGTTTTGGTGCGGTCCGGAGATCTAGTGCTTCGCGATGCACCACACTTCATGATTCGCACATTGAATCTGAACCGTTAAATGATCCTACCCTTATCCTCTTTATAATTGACTAAGATGATGGCTTGCATTTTGAGTCTAATTTTGTAAAATTTATATTTGGAATCTATTAAAGTTTACTCAAACAATGTCTTGATGGTCTTTTGTATGGTATGCTTTATACAAGTGTTTCAAGCTTGTATTAGTAACATTAGTCTTCACTTTATTGAGTGTTTTAAGTACAAATCTTGTAGTGAGATTGGAATAGTTGTTTTGTGGTTTATTATTGGAAAATTATTTATCGTATGTACTTGTGTGACATCTGTGATTATCGTGTAATTAAAAAAAAAGAAATTTTGAATTAAAGGAAATAAATACCAAATGGACTTAACATTTTTGTTCACATATAACCAATAATTATATTTGTGTGACATTCTTGCATTAATAATTTTTTAAATGATAAGCATTTTTATGGTGATGAGAACATAGGACGAGGGGATTAGCTAAATGAGACAGGGAATGGGGTTGCTAGTGGTGATGTTGGTTAGGGATCATTATTTGACCTGTGGCTTGCTAGTCGAAGTGGGTAACATGAGACTTGATGGGTCAAAGTCTGACCCATCTCTATGGTTAGGCCCGCTCTAAGCTTGGGTAGGACTTGGACTTGGTATTTGAAACCCTTAGCCCGACTAGGCTTGCCCGTGTATGCCCTTCCTTTTTTTAAGATTTAGTTGATGCACTATGTAACCTCATTTTATACTTAATCAAAATAATGTAATACATATGATAAACTAATAAACTTCTTATTTTGTTTGCACATGTTATAAATTAAGTTCATTTTTTAAATGTTGTCTTAAATTTTGTAACAAACAAGAAATATATACAGTATATCTTTTAGTGCCCATTTTTTTGTCAAGTTCAAATTTAATGGTTAAATAAAGAATTTGAAAGTTCATTTTGTTTTCATTAATTATAATGGCACACATTGCTTTAATTTTCATGATGTCAATACTAGTTTGGGATATAAGTAACACATTTTCAGAAGATTTATTTTTAGGTCTAATTTTTTTTAAAATATATTGGCTATTGGTCGAGGTTTAGTAAAAGAGTTTGACTATTATATTTATGTTTTCTTTAGTTATGTAGTAATCTATACTATTGTTTAATTTACAGATTTGCCCAATATTTCACACCCCACCCCTTCCGCCTTTGCCTTATCTTCGGGGCATTGTAGAAACTCCACATCCACAACCATACAAAACCCGTAAAAAAAATTTCCAGATAGGCTTTAGCGGATGAGGCGCGCCAAAACCTCTCTGCAACTACCAACTTCCATCTCCAGTGAGTCGGTGACCAGTCATGGCATTCCCTTTATCCTCCGCCATCATCTCTCACAAGCTCTCCTTCAATGTCTCCATTGCTCCCTCTACCCGAAGGTCAAGTCTCAAACCAACCCATTTCATATTTTGCTTCAATGGGAAAGACCCAGAAATATCAGGCCGCTGCAGAGTTCATTGCCTGCCCAAAAATAATCATCTAAAGGTTGGTTTTGATCTTATTCATATACTTGATCTCTGGAAATTATGGTTTTTGGGTTGTAGGAATGTATGAAATTATTGCCCTTTGCTGGGTCTTTCTTTTTTTCTTTTGACATGAGTTTTCAGTCATTCAGGAACTCAAAGACCAGCATGGTACTCTTACCAATTCCTACATATCAACTCGTGGACATACAAACAAACTTCAAAGTCTAATTGCTGTGATCCTTGTGTTTGTCCAAATATCTTCTCCACTTCCTTTGGTTGGTTGGGACGTTTTGCCTATATCACCTGCAAATGCAGTTCTTTATTCTCCAGACACCAAGGTTCCCAGAACAGGAGAACTAGCTTTAAGGAGGGCAATCCCTGCAAACACAAACATGAAGACCATACAGGTTATTGATTATTGATTATTGATTTTAATACATGCTCTCTTAACTTTCAATTAATCAGTTTTGAAACCATATTACTTCTATTCTAGGATTCTCTGGAGGAGATTTTGTATTTGCTAAGAATTCCACAGAGGAAGCCTTATGGAACCATGGAGGGAAATGTGAAGAAAGCTTTAAAGGTATCTGTTGTTTTTTTTTTTTGTTGGTTAAGAAGAAATTTGTATGGCATTCATATAACGCTTTTCGAACGGAAGCAATTTTGAATCAAAGGTTGGTTACATAGATTGATACTATTAGGATTATGTGAGATGTCAATGTAAAGTTATTAATTTAAGAGAGTTTCCCTGGATTTTTAGCTGTCATGGGATTTCTCTCTCTTTTATTTTACAAAATCTTTATATCTTGAGATGTCAGGTCCCCCAAGGGCCTCAGGCATGGTAATACCTGGCAGAAAATTATGTACTAATTACACAACTTTTGCTTTATATTGATTGTAATTGTGGTACCATTAAAATATAGAAACCATATTCTCTTTTCATTTATACATCAATCACATTCTTACATTTATATCTTACATGGATGCTAGCAGTTAGATTTTACACTTTCTTAGTTCTATTTCCTTACCTTAGATAGCAACAGATGAAAAGGATTCAATTCTGGCAAGCATACCAGCAGACTTGAGGGAGAATGGCTCCACATTATATGCATCTCTTATCGATGGAAAGGTATGTGAAGCTCCCCTAGAAGAACGACAAAGATCATGACAAGGATATTATCATACTATCCTCTTCTTTTATGTCTCATGGCACATGTATGATATCCAACTAAAATAAGAGAAGAAGAAAAGCAATGAAATTATTGTTCACTTTTCGACTGTTTTTTTTCCTTACTCCAGATGGAGGTTTCATTTTTACACATTTTCTGTTTATTCTTTCAGCAAAAATTCAGTTGACAATTTTTTTCCGGACATTTTTAGGGAATTGGCTAGATGTCAAATTCTATAATAGGAGTAGAAGTTCTGTTTCATTGCTCAAAATATACTATAAATTTATACACTTTCTATATCCTAGATGCCCATAAGAAACTATGGAGAAGAAAAGAGACAGGAGAATAGATGTATGGCTCTGCATGTTACTTGACATAGTTATGACAAATAGGTTATTATGGTACACTGCAGCAACTGTAAGAATGTTGTTTAATTTCTCTTAGTTTTCAGAATGGATTGCAAGCTCTTCTTGCATGTATAAAGGATAAGGACCCAGATAAAGTATCAGTAGGCCTCGCATCTTCACTGGATACCATTGCTGAGCTGGAGTTATTACAGGTAATACAACCAATCTATACCATTGGATTACTCTTTTATACAAATAACTATTATATAACGGAATCAACATATGGAAGCCTCATCAAAACCATAGCATGATTCTATATATAATCCCTAGAAAATTACTGCTGCAGTCGTGCTATATGGAAACACGCATTTTTAATATCTTTTGCCTGTGGGAGTTAATTATATTATTAGGACAATGTGACATGTCTAAAATCACAACTTGATATTTGATTCTTCTCAACAGGCTCCAGGCTTGTCATTTTTGTTACCCGAGCAATACAAGAGATACCCAAGGTCAGTTCTGTCTCAATAGGTTTTTTTTTTTTTTCCAAAATGATATCTTTTTCTCTTTCTGGGGGATGATATTTCATTCCACTGTAATACAAAAATTCAACCTTTTTTAGTCCTGGTCAATTCAAACAGTTCTCTAACAAACATATCTAGATATATAATTCAAATTTTGATACATTAGCCATCGTAAAAATCATTTTGAATTTTGTTAATGTAGCTGATTATGATATTTTTTTTAGCTAGCTATGCATTCTCGGTCCAATCCCTAATAGTTTAAGTTGGGGTCCAGTGGTTGTCTAGGCCCCGTTTGGGATTGCTTTTTTTGGCCAAAAACCTGCTTAACTTTAAAGTTAAGCAGTTTAAGGTGTTTGGTAAAATTAAAATATCTCGATTATTTTAAAAGCGTGGCCTTTTGACAGCAGCTTTTAAAAGTGACTCTGGTTGCTTTTCAAAGCTGCTTTCAAAAGAAGCAGAGATGAACATTTAATGAATTTTTTTAATTCTCAAAATATCATCATTTATTTTAAAAAAATGACATCACCTCCACTTTTACATCTAACTCCACCACTTGCACCACCACATTTACTACCTCCACAACCACCGCCACCACCACCACCACAACCACCACATCCTACTCCTCCTCATCCTCCGCCACCACCGCCGCTCCCGCCGCCACCACCACCACCACCTCCACAACTGCCATCCCCACCACCACAACCATCAACTTCGCCTTCATCTCCACCATCAACTCCACTCCATCACTATCACTACCATTACCACCACAAGATTAGTGTATAACACTTTTAACATCATGTCTATTTTAGTCATTATTCACAGTTACAACAATTTTATATTAAAATTTACCAAACGGTTTTAACACTGCTTTTTGTACTAACAGCACTTTAAAAATAGTGTTTACCAAACATGGAGCTGCTTTACTTTACAGCTAATTATTTTTAAAGCACAGCAGAAGCAACTTTTTTTAAAAGTGACAGCAATCCCAAACTAGGCCTAAGACTAACACGATATCAGATCTCTGATTGCAGAAGATCCTAGGTTTGAAACCTGTAATCCCCATTCCCCACTTCTTTGCTGATTTGCAAGGTGCGGGATGGAGATGCACCTACGTTTCTGTCTGTATTTCTCTGTCTCTCCACGTCCGGGATGGGTTGTGTGTAAGGGAGGGTGTTAGCCTGATATATATTGTTGGCCCATCCATCCCTAAGGTCCCAGTGGTTGTCGAAAACTTTTGAAGTGGGTTCTTTGGAGCTGGTTGTTTTATATGTAGCATGGATCCTTAGACTATGGAGTATAATGATGCAAAGGGAAAAACTTGAAATATATATGAGTTTTCTGGATGTCCAAGGGAAACTGTATTGGTCTGTTTTACAAGGGTTAAAATATGACTCCATCTGTCTTTCATATCAGTCTTGTATAATTTGTTTAGACTTGGGTATATGTTTGAGATTGAAGTTTGGTCTCCATGTTCCGCTCTCTCTTTGACATACAACTGACTTACCAAACCTATGTTTGAATGACCTCTACATGTGCGATAAATAGGCTTTGCAATGACATCATCTGTGCTGTAAGTAGAATATCAATATTTTCTTTTAATACTTGTAGGCTTACAGGGAGAGGAATTGTTGAATTGACCATAGAGAAAGGTGATGGTTCAACATTTTCTCCTGAAGCCGGTGGTGAACCAAGAAAGACTGCCAAAATTCAGGTACAACATATCTCATATTTTATAGAAGAATGATGATCTTAAGTTCCGTCGTGTTCAGTTTCTTAATGAATGAGTCAGTATTTTTGTTAATAGTGTTAGTTTGAAAAATATTTTCACCCTATCAAGACTCGAGAGACCTAATATACCTGCTACAGTATTTGATTTCTGGCTGCGGAGCATGGCAATGAATAGACCAGTATCTAGTATCCAAAATGGATGCCTGGGCTGGGCACCCACAGGCGACTATTGGAAGCAACATTCAATTGTGTGAAAATACGTACTTAATGTTGATCATTATAGAAAAAAATGAATGTTTTTCGCCAGTATTATTAATTTGATGTAAACTGATCGTTAAATTTTGCTCAGGTCATTATAGATGGGTATTCAGCACCATTAACAGCAGGGAATTTTGCAAAACTGGTAAGGTAGTTGAACCTCACATTGGCCTCATGAAATTTTCTATGTTCTGTGCATGAATGTTGCTTATTCTTGTATTTTTGCTTCATCGCCACTGTGGTTCATCCAAACATCAACTAGAAGTGGCCAGAAAAAGAGGCTGAGCAATGTGACTTTATCTTCCAATTTTCTCATAACGATGCTATCTAAATTTGAGTCTTTGGTTCTAATAGTGCTTGTGACTTTCATATGAATTTACCTCGGTGAAGCGTGCTTAAACAATCTAAATTTGCATTTCTTCAGGTAATTGATGAGGCATACAATGGGGCAAAGCTCCGCTCTACCGACCAAGCTGTTCTTTCAGACAACGGTCTTGACAAGAGCAATGGTTATAGTGTTCCTCTAGAGATAAAGCCATCTGGGCAATTTGAGCCCTTGTACAGAACAAAATTAGATGTGCAGGTATCTTTATGCTTTCATACTATTACAACTCCATCAATTGTGATCAACAAAATGATTTCCCTGTACGTAATTATTTTGAATAGTTGATTCACATTTACTCTTTTTTTTTTGTCCTTCCCCTCATGGAAGGATGGGGAATTGCCAACTCTTCCACTATCTGTTTATGGAGCTGTTGCTATGGCGCATAGTGAAGTCAATGAGGAGTACTCATCGCCGTATCAGTTTTTCTTCTATCTTTATGATAAAAGAAATGTAAGTTTAAGTTAATCAAAGAACGGGGGTTCTGAAAAGCTTCAGAGTAACCATTAAATTTTAGAAGTTCAAATCCATCAGATGTTTCGTGATTCTTCCATCTTACAGTGACATTGTTGTTTTCTTCCTCCTTTTTGTGTCATCTGATGTACATGTACCTTTATCTTATAGGCTGGCTTGGGAGGGTTATCTTTTGATGAAGGAGAATTCTCAGTTTTTGGGTACGTGATTTTTTATTCCTAGACTGTTCTTGTAGTTAACCAAACTCTGGGTTCGGAAAAAATATACTGGGTTTTTCCTTTTTGCTAATTAGTGATTATACATGTATAAATATACAGATATGCAACTGCTGGGAGAGATATTCTCTCACAGATAAAAACAGGAGATGTGATTCAATCTGCAAAGCTGATCGACGGTCAAGATCGTCTTGTATTGCCAGATGAGAAGTGATTTGCTCTCTTGTCAATCAGGACTCCCTTTCATTCTTTGTATTTGTTGTATTTTAGGAGGTAGCAGCCTGATTTTCTTGGTGCAGGTTGTGCTGTCAAGTTTGTGCATCTTTTTTTCTTCTTCTTTCTGGTTTCATGTGTCACTTAAATAATGCTGTTTCCATTTGAAGTTCGAGTTTCTCCAGTGAAAATTGAAAACTGTTATTGTTGTCCTTCTATCTAGTAAGTTTCCATTTTCTTCCGTCTTCAAAGATTTTGCAGAGCATTAATTTTGGTTCTTGTTTTTACCATTGTCGGCTGGACAATGCTCTAATTTCGTCTCAAACTTTGTATCCTATTCTTCCAGAAAAACTGAGTTTTGGAAGTCCAAGCCAGCGACGCAACACTAGGTATTTCAACGTTGTATCTTAGGTTTTTCTTGACATTGTGTGGCTTGCTTTGCCTTGCCTTGCCGCATGACGTGGCTTCCCTTGCCTTCCCTTGACATGGCGTGTAGCTTGACTTGCTGACCTAATTTAGGTTCTAATTTTTACTCTTCCGTCGACCACATCCACATACAACAAATGAGAAATATTTTGAATTCGACCGAAAAAAATAAGAAGACAAATATTTCGAACTAATTGAAAGTGAGCTGCTTTTTCAGATCAACCGCACAAAAGTGGAAAAGTCATGTACCATGAATTATATAGCAAATAATTCAAAAGGAAACAAACAAGAACATGTATTAAGCATGACCATGAAAACTCGATTGGCATACAAAATTGCAGCCAAAATAATGTGTGTGCAAATTTATCTAGATTACAAAAGATTTATCTGGAATCATTCGTATGAGATTTTTTCAGATGTGTAGCTTTCATTTCCAGAAGTGTTTCGTGGGCGCCCATGTGAATAAATGGATTGAAAATGGTTGCTGGATCAGAGGGGACCCACACAGTGATTCTTGGGCTTGGTATCTGGGTGACTCGTGTTGTTGAAGAATCTCGTAGAAAATAATAAAATGTCTGCTAAATTTTTCTCGATAATAAATTCGAGCTTATGACATCTTTCAATATTTGCAAAAGCTAATATACACAAATTTGAATGTATAATTCTTCCATTCCTTCACGAGATTGCGATGCCGACTTTGTATAACTTAACTTGCATTATGGACCGACTGTGTAACTTTATTTTTATTTTGGCAACCAGGCCGACGTTGTATAACTTGCTTGCATAACATCCTACGACACCGTTTCCCTTCGAAAATGCGAAGGTCAACTTCCACATGTTCGTGTTCGTATTTGTTAATTATTAATTTATCGAAGTTTTTTATTATCAAACAATCACCTTTCTTATGTGGACTGCATTTCATCACGATTCGCCCACAATATCAAGATCGTCAACATCACACCTCACAATAATGTTCTACACCCCATTAATTGTACCACTGATCAGACTCAAAACCCCTAATCACTGTTCATCTCAAAGCACCTTTCAAATCAGACGGTGATATGAAAGTAAAATCATACACTCCAAAACACATGATCATAACCCCCACCACAAATGGGCAACTACCATATTAAAACCAATCGTCTTCACCGTTCCAACGCGGAGAAACAAAGAAGCAGATACAAAGTTTTAGACTCAACTCGGTCTCTCCCAACGCAGTCTCAGCAACGGCCATGGCTTCCATCCACTCCATAGCTCCCCAGAGCTTCCTCCCTCTCCCAAACTCCAAACCCAGAAAACCCACGAATGCTCACCCAAAACCCATCTTAAGCTCCAATCTTTGCAGCTCCAAACTCTCAAAGAACCAAACTTTCCTGAGAAACAAACGGAAAGACAGGTGGATTTTGAAGTCCCTGGTTGATCAAGAAGAGTGTGATGTCATCCCACTTCAGAGCACTGACTGTACGGACCAGCAGGAAGGGATGGCTGTGTGCAGGGTGGAGTGTGAAGGTGTGGAGGGCGAGTTGGCGAGTCAGGTAGGTGGGTTTGGAGCAACTGAGGGAAGGCTTTCCTTTGAAGGGGCTGGTGGGTTTGGGTCTTCTGGGGTTGGAAATGAGAGGGAGAGTGAGGAATTTGAGAGGCTTGTAGATAGGACTATCAATGCCACTATTGTGCTCGCAGCTGGTACTTTTGCTATCACTAAGTTGCTCACTATTGATCAGGATTACTGGCATGTGAGTCAAGCTCTTTAGTATTTAATTGAATTTTTATTTATTTCCATGTGATTTGGTTTTGTTCAATGTGTGATTCTAGTGTTCTGTGGCTTGCTGTGTGAGAATTTGAGGTGAAGTTGGTTCTTAGATTAGTTCTGTTCTTTTTTTTTTCTTATTCATTCTGGTTCTTTTAGGTTGCTTATCATTCTCGGGTTAATTAACATTAGCCGCTTTGATGGTGAGCTTTTATCAATTGCCTGCATTGCTTTTTTCTTTAAGTTTGTGCTCTTGGAAGTTGGAGTGCGAAGGTCAAGCATTTTCAATTTATTTGGTGGAAGTTGGGCTGGTCGCCTGTCTTATGATAAATGTGTGAAAATGTTCTAATTATAGGGGAATCCTTTGTCGTGGATTGATGCTGTATAGTCAAATTTTGAAGTGATGCTGTTGCTGTCTTTATATGATCATTCATGAGGAAGCAAGAGTGAAGAGATATTCTATAACTTACATGGAAACAATGAAGTGGATATTGCTTTTGAAGGATTGTGATTATTCAAACTTGTTAAATCCGATAGGAAACATGATCTGGAAATGTTATGTCAAATCAGGGATGGTTTTGCACTATAGAATAACAATCACGGGGAGCAATAAGGACATATAATGGCAAGGGATGGAAGATGAGATTAGTTAGTTGCTTGTGAGGCTGAAAGAAAAAAAAAAGACAATAAAAGAATTTGGTGGGGGACTAGGAGATTGCTGCATTTTCTTAAGTTGAATTTAGTGAAGAGAACTTGTCACTTATGGTTAGAGTGGTATGAAGCAATATGTTTGGTCTGGTCCAATTAGTTCGTAGTTATATTTAGAAAATTTCATTATATTTGAATGTCTTGATTTTATGATTTTCTATGTCCATGTGCACTGCCCTTGTATCAATTTGTCTGCGGGGATTTATGTGTTGGTACTCTTTTCAGGGTTGGACTCTGTTTGAGATCCTAAGATATGCACCTCAACACAACTGGAGTGCTTATGAGGAAGCTCTCAAGACTAACCCAGTTTTAGCCAAAATGGTGATTAGTGGTGTGGTGTATTCTATAGGGGATTGGATTGCACAGGTGTGTTGGTGTTGTGAATTAAAACTATTTGAGTCTTCCAGTTGGTGAAGTTTGTCCTTGACAGTGCATAATGCTTGTCTTATAATTTTTGTAGTGCTTTGAAGGAAAACCTCTATTTGAGTTTGATCGTACACGAATGCTCAGGTCAGGTCTTGTTGGATTTACTCTCCATGGTTCCCTCTCTCACTACTATTACCAGTTTTGCGAGGTAAATTTCTTGTGCAGTTGTTTATTTTTAGAATTTAACATTTAAAAAAAAATTTCCTGGGGTTCGGTTCCTTAACCAACTTAAACTTGTTTCAGGAGCTTATTCCATTCCAAGACTGGTGGGTGGTTCCTGCCAAAGTAGCCTTCGACCAAACTGTATGGGCAGCAATTTGGAACAGCATTTACTTTACCGTTTTGGGATTTTTGCGTTTCGAATCACCCATCGATATTTTTAGTGAACTCAAAGCGACATTCTGGCCCATGCTGACTGTAAGAGAACCCTCTGCCTTTTTATAAGAAAAAGTACCACCTTTTCATGCTCTGTTGACTGTTTAGAGTAAAATTACTTGCAATCTAATTCATTCTCATTTCATGCCCTCTAGCTTGTGGGCAATTGAAAAGCCAGGATCATCCGGTGTCTTTTATCAATTAGAACTTGAATTGCTAGTTTTTTCGATTTTTGGAGCATTGTTCTGTCACTTTTCAATCAAATAATGTTTGCGCATTCGACTATGTATTGGCATTTATATTGTGTCAGCTGTTTCCTGTCCATGTAGTTTTGAACTTTGTTTTTTCTTGCTGCAATGTAGTATTAACCTTGGCAACCAGTTTTAGACAATAATGTTTGCTTTGCAACTGGTCTTGGCTCAGCAATCAGTGCATATATGGTCCAGCTGAGAAAATTTTTGTCAACATTAAACTCTGAAATGTCTTTTCCTTCCTGAACTCCCAAACATCACCTTCCTAAAGTCTAAAAGACACTGTAAGGAAAAGCAGGGCTATTTAGAGAAATAAAAAGTGCTTATTTTTCATGGTCCGGGTCATGTGTCAAAAGTGCTGCTAGCTTTAGCAGTTATATATTCCTTGTTTAAAGTTTGGGTTAGAAGAACATGTAATTGTTTGACCATTGAAATCTTTCTGGAATGTAATTTCTTATGTAGGCTGGGTGGAAACTTTGGCCATTTGCGCATCTTATTACCTATGGTGTGATCCCTGTCGAACAAAGGCTCTTATGGGTGGACTGTGTAGAGTTGATCTGGGTGACTATACTATCAACGTAAGTATTTAATATTGATTATTTGTATTTTTCACTAATAAGCAGAAAAGATTGAAGATCATGACTTTCTTTCCTCCTAAAAGCCAGAGCTAAATAATTACCCTCACAAAAATTATTCATGTTTTTCTTTCGTATTTGGTGCGTATAAAAAAGGGTTTTGTCTGGCAGAACTAAATTGTGCACTGTAGTTGATGGTTTCTTCATATAAAAGTTGGTTTCAGAAGTTTAATTTTAAAAATCTTACAAATTTGAGGTATATATGAAGTCCAAATATGTGGCAGATAAAAGCGTCTACTATATATATTGCTGCTTTTTCCATAGAGTGAATCTGGTTTGGAAGGGTCTGGTCACTCTTTTTGGCCACATTTTGTTTTGCTCTCAATTTCTATAGGAAAAGATTCCACCATGAAATATTTTGGGAAAACTTAAACTTAGGTATTTGTCGGGCTGCAGCATCTTTTTATCATTTCTTGCGTAGGTTTCATGTCTAACATGGCTCAAAATTTCTGTTTGCTAGCTATTCAAATGAAAAATCAGAGGCAAGGATTTCTGAGGCACCAGTTGAAGCAAATTCCATTTCTTCAAACACAAGTCCTCTTGAGGTATATACAAACCCTTTTACACTGATTTTATTGAGTATGTAAGAGCTGCAGATTACAATTTCTGATATGCTACAATTTGTCTTCTTCCCCTTTATCAGGAGTAAACAAATCAAGAACAACCAAAAGATCAAAGAGGAATTCTTACATGAAAGAAATGGGCAAGTTAAGGTGTAGAAGATCCACTTCGCGATGTACCGTGACATAAAAGATGAAATGCCTGGCAATGTGGATATATCCCTGGGCTGTCTGATTATGGTATATATATATACATACTGCATCAATCTCAGAAACATGCTTGTGCACGTTAAGCGATACCGTTCCGCCCCATATTTATGCATCAAGACCCTGGTATATAATTTTAGATCATTTAACTAAGTAATTCAACGACCTTAAAACAGAAAAAAGAAAAACTAATTAATGTAAAGGTAACAAGATTTGTATAGTTTGGCAAAAGTTGGATACAAATCTTTCTGATTCGGATATGCTGTCACGTTTTAGAGGCGTCTTCTGGCTTAGTGGTATTTGTTCCCTGTCACTAGAGTATCAACTGGCGCTTTATAATACAACAGGGGATTGTTTAAGCAAAATCATTTTAGTTCCTCTGTTCTATTAACAAATTCTAACAAATTAAGAAACTGTTGGAAAATAAATGTAACTATGCATTCCCAAGTTAATAATCTCCTTAGAAGGCATTTTCAATCGTTTGGTGATCTGATCTTGTCATCAATCATATTCAAGATTCACCTCACTGGAAAGATTTGTGAGTGCTTTTAGAATGGCTAAAAATGCTTATAGGTCGTAAAAGTGCTTTCTAGAGAAGCACATTCCACATGCTTCTTCAGTGAAATAGTTCGGTTTTTAATAAAAAAATTAATTGCGCTTCTAATAAAAGGGATTATGAACAGAAGTGCTGCTTACGCCCTTGGTGAGAAATCACTAGTGAAACTACCAACCATGTCAAACTTTTGCCCAATCATATACAACATTGAGCAAACTGGTCTTGACCTTTGGCTCTGTTCCGCAAATTTTCCCAACGATGTCACCTACCAAGACAGTTGAAAGTCTCCTGATGAAGACCGTTCGATTTCTTGAGTGGCTCTGGACTCCATCTTTGGTAAAAGTTGGTTTTCTTACCTCGACCCATAAAAGCGTAAAGGATATTGAACAGTACTGGTAAGCATGAGGCGTTGAAGAATCAAGCCAAGCCCAGGACCCAAGCATTTTCAAGGCCGTAGTCGGTGAGGTACATGCGGCCCAGTTGAAACGTGAACTTCTTATAAGTTTGTAAAGAGTTTGTAGCGTAGTGATTAAGAGCGTTATGAACAAGTTAATGTCTCAACTAATCCTCAATATATCAACGTGTTGATTATAGAGCATCTTTATTTAGGGAGGGTACACTAAATGATGGGTTGAAATAGTATAATTAGTTAAAACTGTCAAGTCGTACTAGGCAAAACAAAGCAAATTATGATATATGCAGAGAGGAGATGGATAGACAAGAATCTTTCACGGTCAAAATCACAGATTGGTGAATAATATCCTCTAAAGAATAACAGAAATAAATTACAAGCCCAATCTTTTTTACGTACGTACAAAAACATGAATTTTTTTTGCAGCTAGCTCCTCCTTTAAGCCATAGACATGCTAGAGAGCCGACTAGGCGTTGGTTGGAAATTCCACCACCGAAGACTTAAGCTTCGGTTTGGTGTAGATCTCAACGCCCTCCTTAACACCTCCTTGTTTGCATTGTTCCTCCTCCACTTCTCAGCCCCGGCACTGCATACCCGTGCAGGCTACAGCGATTCAGCCTGGGACGATTTGTGCAGGTGCATGCCTGCACTCGAGGCCTAGGGGATGATGAGGAGACCATACAACTGCGCCTAAGACCACGATTTGTTCCCTCTGTCTTGTTTTGTACACTGAGAGTCTGTAGCCTTTCTCCAATGTTATGTTTGTAGTGGTGAGAGCTCCTTTGCATTTTGTAAAGCCAGGAAGAGAAACAAGTATTGTGCTTTGAATTGAATGTGTTGTGATGATACCAAATGACCAAGATGCTTAGCTTTGGAGTGTTCGATGCTCATAAGTTTATATGCTTGCAAATGAGAGCCTATATTTAATGGAAGACTTTCTCAGTTCAAAATGGTTGGGCTCTCCGAGTGTTTGACCAATTGAGATATTATATTTCTCTTCGGCTTGGTGACCAATTTGAAGACTTGGTCTAGAAGATGAGACTTTTATTTATTTTTCAAAATTGTATATTTGCATGCATAGGAGCCGTGACATTTGAATAGAAGTCTTGGCAAACTTGATGAATGTTCATCGAGACATGTCAAACACCTTTACATGTTTGATTTATGACATATTTGGTCCTGTAAGTTGGGCCTGCCTGGTATGACCAACCTATACTGCCAGCTTAGTACTGTAGGTTATGTGGTTCTTATTTCTCCAAACTCTTTTCACTAAAATAATATTAGCTCCAATCTTTCCACAAAAGAAAACAATATGGAGCTCCAATCTTTTTCTTCCCTTTTCGGGCATCATTACTTTTTCCATTGCCATTATAATCAATGTTACTAATACGTTCATGCGCTCATGAGCGATTGTTAGTTATTGATGCAAGTGAGTCTCATAATACATTAATTACTACTATTATAAAAAATGATTTTTGTAGAAATGTCATGTGAACGTATATCTCAATTTCAATTTGTCACTTTAAAGACAAATTTAAGAGAAATGTCATCTTTCAGAATCCATGATTTGTCATATGATTTTAACACCATTCAAATTTACATCCATTTTAAAGATATTTTAGTTTTTCCATATTATCAAGAAAAAAAAGACCTCTCTCCCTTTCTCCCCTACCCCAAACTCACCCGCCCCCAAAACACATCGCACAAGATCCCGCCCTTCTCTCTCTCTCTCTCTCTCTCTCTCTCTCTATATATATATATATATATATTCAACAAAGCCAAGAATGAGCTTGTTTGGTTTCTAATTTCTCTAGACCAATTGAAGAATCTATTATAATATTGGCAAAGCTAGAGAAAAAAATAAATTTAGCCCAGCCCTATATAAATTCATGATTCCACCCTTGTTTGGTGGGCTGATGGAATTTCTCTTTGGAGGGTAGGTGTTCCATGGTAGAGAGAGAAAGAGGGAAGGGGGGATGGATTTCAAGGTGGACGGGTTGGTTGGAGCCGCCGGTGGTGCGCAAGGGATGAAGGAATGTGAGAATTTGTTTTTTTAATTTTAAATGTTTAAAAGATATACAATTTATGAATTTTCCATTTTTAAAATACCATTGAAAATGAAAAAACTAAAATACCCTTAAAAATGGATGGAAAATTGAATGGTGTTAAAGTTAGATGACAAATTATGGATTTTGATAACATTTCTCTTAAATTTTTCTTTAAGGTGACAAATTAAAACTGATGTATAAATTCAAGTGATATTTCTTAACAAATTTCTTATAAAAAACAAATGTATGCATGACATAACTTCATACTTGCCAACAATTTCTGTACAATGCATTAAATATAGGGGATTGGGTAACATGGGATTGAATTATTACTTCAGAATCATTGTCAAATTTTGGGCGATTGCCAAGTTAGGCTTTTAGGCCACTTTATGTATGTTTACTATCCAAAGAGAATAATGCGTAAAGAAAATGGTTTTATTGTATGGCTTAAGTGCTGCTATTTTTACTAATCTGTCTTATTTTCTCACTCACCTTATCTTTAAAAATTTAAAGACAAATTTATCCTTTATAAAATGACTACACGCACGCACACCCATATATTTTTTTGTTCAAAATCCACTCCCATCTTCATACCCAACCCACCAAACAAAACAAAATCAACATCTTTCTCTCCATGTGTTCTTCATAAATTAGGACCCCGAAGGAAACCTAAACTTACAAACTCTAGTCACACATAATCCAATCATTTTTCTTTCTTCTCTAACTCTACAGCTCAAGCCGTCCCATAATTGGTTTTTTTGGGAGGGGGGAGGGAGAGGACGATTTTTGTGGTGGGGATAGGCTAATTGAAGAAATTTTTATAGAATTTTTTTTTGTTTGTAATAGCAAATATGGAAATACAATTAAAGGGTATTTTGGGAATAATGGTGGGTGGAATGATAGGTTTGTGTTTATTCAAATTTATATGTTGAGTGGGGAAATAGAAAATGGGTGAAAATAGCAGCACTTTTTTTATTATGACATGACCTTTTACTATTCAATCATGCTCTAAATGTGGTATAGAATTAATTATAGTTGGCCGATCGAACACCAACTTCATTAATTTGAAGTGCCATTCGTTGGTTGTGAGAGGGAAGGCCCTAATATAGTGACCTTTTTAGCAGGGTGTAGCTTCATTTATCGAGTGCTCAAGATTCGGACCAAATGATCATTTTGGGTGGGTTTGGTCTGAGTTTCTGAGGTCTTAATTTGGTTATGGCGTTCTTAAATTTTGGTTTTGGCGTTTAAGGGTTCGAGTTACTCCACTAAACCCAATCCGAATGCTAAAACATGTAAACAAAACAAGGTACATATCATATTCTAAGTCATTAGGTCGATGAAATCCAACAGTTAAATAACAAACATCTTTTATGAAAAACAGAGATTAAGTAAACTATAACATTATACTATTTTCATAAAGTTATTAGATAAGGATCTGATACATTTTCTCTATAAACAATAGGATGATTTTGTTTATAATTAAATATGTGATCTGGATTGACAGACGGACGATATAACATAATATATTGTAAAATAATAGAATAGTATATTTTTTTTTAACCAAGTTTAAGTTGGCTTCATGCAGATAAACTACAGTAGCATGCTAAGTTGCAACTGAAAATGAAAATCTGAATTAGGTCATTTCGGTTACCATCAACAACCTCTACGAACCAAACCAAATAAATTCAGATTGCAAACCTACCTTTTGGCATCAATAGGATCTTCTTTTTGGTAGATAGAGAGGGCCTAGGAAATGTGAGATCAATCAAGAACTGTCCCACACATTAAATTCAACCACAACTGGTTTTCTCCCTTTATCTCTCTGATTGATTTATCCAACTTCAATTTATTTTTTGTCTTCTATCACGGAAAAAGTCATGAAAATGAAGGCCAATAATTAATTTTAATCATACAACTAATCTTTATAGCGACGATATAAGTATTTGCAATACTAAAACGTAGCAAATAGGCTTGTAGTTTATTAAGTAGTCAAAAACAGTTTATCCGTACAACTGATGTCCTGTGTTCGATTCTTATTTGTTTCACTATGGCTTATATTTGTGTTCGGGCTTATTTTTAGGTTAACAATTTGTATAAAAAAGAAAAATGTAATGTAATGTATGTGGCCAGATTTATTTATGGTGGGTTTCTAGGCTTTGGAAAAGCATCTTCCACAAAAGGGATCAAAGAAGAAGATAATAGCGCATTTTCATGATCGCAATATCTATACCAAAATTAAGCAGCCATGATGCGAAATTTAATAAAGTTATTTTGTACTCTTTCCTCAGTGAGGAATGTAATTAAAGGGTATTTAATTTGTGTGGTTTAAAGATAATGATTCCTTTAGATGATTGCAAGAAATGGTCCCATGTGTGTATAGTCAGCAAAAAAGAAAAGCCATTTGTGAGGGTGAGATGAGGTAGCCTCTTGTCAATTTCCGTGACATCAAGGTCATGGAATATACTTGTAACGTCTTATCAGTCTAATGAAAGAAAATGACACTCACTCTCTCAAATATCTGCAAAATCTTTTTGGGGATAAAAATAATCAACTTGTAGATTAATTCAAAGTTTTGTCATGCTTGTAGATTAATTCAAGGTTCAGTTAATTTCTGAGAAAGTCACGCTTTTATCAAAAGCTAAGTTCATGCAAAATTCCATCAACTTCTCATCCCACGAAAAGAACTTCAACTTTCTACGACCAAATTTTTGTTTCTTTAATTATATTATCTTATTTTTCTGATGGGTTCTTTTTTATTTATATATATTATTATTTTCAAATGAGTGATATCATGTCGGTAAGTTTCATATGTTACAAGGGATTGAGTAAAATGACAACTTCAATTTGATTGGAGATGAAGCATCTTTTGGAGCCTGGATAATGAGAGAAATCGATGAATCAAAAGTTAATAGTGATACTTAATTAGTATTTGATTTTTCTCTCAGGACCAATAGTGGAATGACAGATTACCTAGTCTAATCATCACTCCTAAAATACTTCTTGGAATAAAAAGTACATAGAAGGTTAATCGTGAAGTGACTCGTTGTCTCGCAAAGGAATTAACACTAATAATCTTATAGATATTGCTTGTCTCATTCACGGTAAGGAGATACTTCTCCTTCATGTGAATTACAAAAGTAGTTCATTAAAAACATAAATAAAAAAATAAAAAATTTATGCACACGTATCACACTGCTATTGGAAGGCATATATGAACTCTTACTTATATGGTATAAGGAGGGAAGTATTTTCTTAATCTTATTATCAACAGTGACAATTGATAAAACTTATCTGATGAATGAAGATAAGTATAAAAACAATAATGTGTGATCAAAAAGTGACGGGACTCCAGTTTGTTCGTACTTCAAATTAATGACATGTTTATATTCTCTTCCAACTAATTATTGACTAAGAATCATTTCTTGTAATACTAATTTCCTTTTGATCATTTTGTGTATATATCACTTTAAAATTTAACTTGGAAAATTTGAAAATATATGCACATATATTCAAGTTCTACAAATCTCGGATTGCTTCCTACTTGAAACATGGGAAAATAATTAAATATATAGAAATATATTTAATTATATATATAGAAATGATTCTACACACACACATATATATATAAATGCTCCTGTGCAGACATTTGGACGTTATTATCATACGAATGCTAGATATTTTGTATTACCCATCTCTGATTTCCTACCTATTTATAATAGCATCCGCACAATAATAACATGAGAACATCCAGATAAGAGAATAACTGATATACAGAAATGCTCTATACGGACATCCAGACATTATTATCATGCGGACACCATGTATTTTATACTACATTCTCTGATTTTCTGCCTATTTACAATAGCATCTGCAGGATAATAAGGTGAGGACATCCAGATAAAAAAAATAACTGTGTGTAAATATATATATACGTATATGTATAGAAAAACATTTGAAAATATGGAAAATTGAAATGATAAAATATAGATAATTTGGAGTTGCCTTTCAGATTACATGTTTTTCTTTTGACAATTTACTCAGACAGATGAGGAAAGGCAGATAATGATGTATATTTGGGAGGAAAAAGAAAAGAAATCCTTACCTTCTAGGGGTTCATGGTGTTCAATGTGAGAGAAAGCCAAAAACCAAGTAATAGCAAACTAGTTCCTAGCTAGCATATAGTTTATCTGATCACAATAAATTGATCATGGAGTAATTCAAATACATGATAACAAAAATTTAGAATAAGATTACAATTATTGTATATTCTTTAATTTATATAATATAATTGTGAATAATTCATGTTGTTCTACAAGATGTTCTAATAATATATACAAGGTCGGAATAAATCCTACAGAAAAATATAAATATAATCAAACTCTTTTTTTTTTTTCTACAACAAAAGCACCTCATCACCTTTTTTACCCTATAAAAAAAGAGAGAGCAAAATATATGTATAGAGTTATATATTTGCTATCATGGCCTCACCTGAACTTATAGCACAGCTACCCATTTATGCTCAAAGGAAACTTGAGGCCACTGTCATCTTCATCATCTAGATTCTAGACTGTTTAATCAATTTCCTAACAAACAAAATCTCAAACCCCCAATATTCCAAAATCTATACAAACTAATTAATAACAAGAGTATATCCTTAAATATAACATCATTAGCCTCATGAGCCAATTGATACCTTCAAATTCCGATCACATAACTCATCCGTCGATGGATCGATAAATCTCCGGTGCTAGCTAGCAAGAAAGCTTTGCTTAGCCATAAATAATAGGTACCATAAATCATCACCATACACCAACCAAACCATCTATCCCAAATTGGACTCAGAAAACCAATTCATCCCAGGAAGCTGATACGGTGTTCGAAATAGGCCATCACCAAGGGATCCTAGCATTGCATGCTGGTGCAATGGAGGTGTCTGTGGAAGCTGAGAGAGCAAGTTGGCAATAGAAGTAGAATTGTTATTAGGAGCACCATTAATCCCATCGCTGGCAGAATTATTAGTACCACTGTCCAATTGGTGCAGTTGTACCACCCTCTTGCTTGATGAAGCCCCAGCCGTTTGATCATCGTCCTGATCATTCCAGTAAAAGGATGGGACTATAGACCGCTTTAGAGGCAGCTGACTAGTCCCGTTGGACAAAGAGGCCGATCCATTGGTGCTGCTCATTA
Source organism: Prunus mume (assembly GCF_029339155.1). Lineage (NCBI taxonomy): Eukaryota > Viridiplantae > Streptophyta > Magnoliopsida > Rosales > Rosaceae > Prunus > Prunus mume. The sequence goes on along the minus strand of NC_142700.1, from coordinate 14,285,534 downwards.
TCCCATCAAAAAAGATTGGGTCATTTTCTATGAACGGCGGTCCATAATTTGTGTCAGATTTTGGAAGGTGCAGGTTCATATTCTGGTGATGGCCCACATGACTTATGGATGGTAGCATTAATGGCCCCATCATGTCCTCCATAGAGTCTTCTCTTTCAAGATCCATCGGCCTATGCGAATTGTTCTTCTTGTAAATTCTACACAGCACCCAATCATCAAGCTACACACAGATCCACCATATCAAGTCATTTCCAAATCAGATCAGAATAATTTAAACCAACATCCATAAACCAAACCAAAAGCCAAAAACCAGATTTATTAATTTCACTCAATTGCTTAATTACACACTAACTTACCCTCAATGAGTTCTTCTTGTTGCCCAAGTCACACCCCGGTGGCTTGTTGCTGGTCTTGTTATCAGCCAGCCTATACTCGTGCATAATCCAATTGGTTTTAATTCCTTTTGGGGGCTTCCCTCCGTAGAACACAAGTGCTTTTTTCACACCAACTTTCTGTGTACCACCAGAAGTCAACACCGGCTTATCAGTCCCTGTTGCCTTCCAATACCCTGACGTCGCTGCTCTGTTGGGTCTCGCTCCGTTCGGGTACTTCCGGTCTCTCGGGCTGAAAAAATACCATTCTTGCTCTCCAAACGTAGCCTTAGCTGCACCCAACAAAAAAGAATAAAGAATAAAAAAACCAAGCATAATTTAATATTATTAGTATTAGTCTTTTGTCACGAACTGTAATAATATTATATACATCCGTTATATGTAAGAATTTTGATTTCAAGTACCTGGGAGCTCCCAAGGGTCGAACTTATAAAGTTCGACCTCTGCGATGATGGCAACGGGAAGGGGTGCGGAGGTGACCTTTTTCTTGAGATAGTGGACCACTAGCTCTTCGTCGGTCGGGTGGAAGCGAAACCCAGGTGGTAGGTTTGGCTGAGGCGGGGGCTGGGGTTGCTGCTGCTGCTGCTGCTGCTGCTGTGAGCCTGTGGAGGAGTCGGTGCTCTCCATTTTTTGGTTATTGAGAGTTGAGGGCTTTTTGCAGCCAAGCGCATATTACAAATCACACCACAAACATATAGAGCTCAAAATTGTTATGGAGGTGGCAGGGGCCTACTTTTATGTATGTGAAGGGCAATGTTCGGCTACAAGTGCCTCCATGAAGGTTTAAACTACACGACAAATGGCAGGGAGCGGCCAAATGGTATTCAGGGGCAGATTAGTCATTTTGATACAGTTTAACCATGGTTTTTCGAGGGGGCCTAATTTTGTGCATGGGATGAGAGCGACCTTGTGGTGGTTAGAGATGGGGGTGATGGGTACCTCATGACGACGTAAACTGGATTGTGGGCCGTTGATGGATTGACACGTGGAATTCCCAATGTGGGAAAGGGCGACACGTATTGGGAGAAGGTGGTGGGGCTCACAGAACGCACAAAGCAACAAAAAATATATAGGCGGATAAGTCTAGGGGTGGGAATAAGCTTTACGCTTCAGATGTCATGCTTTTGTTGCGCAGAAACCACCAGGTTTGCGAAGGACCCCACTTCACCAAGAAACCATTCGAGACTAAATATTAATTGGGGGATCCTGCCCCTGCTCTTCAATTCAATGTTTTCATCATTTAGGGTTGATTTTTATTTAGCAAGTCATGTTCTCTTGATTTATAAGTTGTATAATTTTTCATTGTCACGGTCACTAAGGATGGCAAAAATCCCCTCGAAGGTGAGTCCCGACCTTAACGGGAGGAGATTTCATGGCTAAATGAGTATCATGTATGAGGAATTTCCGAACTTGAAAAATTCTTGATAAGTATGGAGAGATGATGGTATTGACGTCCTCATCCCCAAACCCAACCCGAAAATATATATGTTTATATTTAAATAAATAATTATAATATTTATGTTTACCCCTAAATTAACCTTCATTTCCTAATTCTTCTTAATATTCACTGGAATTTCATATTGATGTGATTTTGAATAGTTGAGTTAAACTTTATAGTTAATTTGGATGTGTTGAATGATAATTTAATATGAAACTTAATGTTATAAGGGATAGTCCCGAGACGGGGATGGAGACGGGGGATTCTCCGAAACCTATTAAACGGGGATGGGTTCGGGGACGGGGGCAGGGATGGGGATGGTATTGTCATGCCCGGCCCCTACCCAACCCGTTGCCATCCCTAACGATCACACCATTACGTGGTGTTATCAATTGATTTATATTATATAACACGTTTATGAAATAGCAATCCTTTCGTTCACTCATATTATATATAACTCATATGAATTAGTGTGCCTCATCACATAAAAATATTTCTTCCATAACCCATCATATGTGCTTATAGCATGACGACAGTTAATGTATATAACGAATAAGGGTCCGTTTGGTTTAGGGGAACGGATTTGAGGGGAAATCATTTGGGAAATGGAATATTTTTTTTTCCATGTTTGATAATGCTAGGAAAGTAACCAGAAGATATCACTTTATTTCATTTCCCATGTTTGTTTAGGAATGGAAAACAATGTTTGTATAATTTTCCAATAATACCCATATTAAATCAAATAAAAAAAGAAGGCATTGAATACATAATCTAAAATATGGATAATATTGAAGAAATATCAAGGATATTATTGTTTTTTGGGTTCACGGATATTTTGAAACGTATCTACACATATCGTATAAATATCGATAATATCGAAAAATATCGATGTCGATAATTTCGCTCACATTTCAGCAATATTTTGTCAAAATATCGCTATAATATCGAAAATATCAATGTAATGGAAAAAAGGAAAGGAAAAAAAACACAAAGCATACACACAAAGGGGATTCGAACCCCTGCCATTTCACTCATCCAGCACTTTAAACACCATGTTGCTTATGTTTTTGTGATTATACGCAGATGGGAACTCTATGTGGTACTAAGTCACTCATGTAATATCTTACCATGCAATACATAAAGTGTGAAATATTGTAGTAAATCATTATATATACGTTATTATGATGCGTTTAATCTTCTTTCATTAATTAGTACATATTTTCTACACTCACAATGTTAGTCAACTCGCTATATAATCAACTTAAATCAATTAAATCCATCATGCAATGCATTTCCTTCCAATTTTTTGTGATAAACTAATAGATAATTGACTAAATAAACATCCTCCAAAGTTTCAATAAAAATTTCCAAGTTTTTCTTATAATTTACGTGGTTTTAATTCAATTTTTATTGATATCGATAATATCCAAATATTTCAATCGAAATTTCCGTGTTTTTGGATTACCGATATTTCCGATACCATCGATATTTTAGACCTTGATTGAATGATATATGTTGTAATTCTAAATTGTTAATGGGGACAAAATATTCATGAAAAATATGCATTTAATGTTAGCTTATTTTCTCAAACTTTCAACTAGGAGGGAAAACAAAACCCAATGGGGGGAGGAGGGCTTCACTTTCCTCCTACTTTCCCATGTGCCAAGCAATCATTTTGTATGCTTGGACTAGGAAAGCAATTGATTTCCCATCCCCAATGCTCCTTTCTCATGAATCAAATGAGGCCTAAGAGATAAGTAAGTTAAAATTAGTAGGATGGTGTGATTACTATTAAAAAAAATTGGTTTCATTTGAAAATGTTTAATATAATAGAATATCCATGGATGAACAGATTTCGTTAAGATGACATGGATTGCTATGTTTATGCATAAGTGTATATTTGTATAATAATACTTTGCAATATTCTTGTAAATTTTAGGGATATTATTTGAGTTCTTTTCGGTAAGGAGATACTCCTCCTTCCTGCGAATCACAATTTAACACATATGCAAAAATAATTCATAAAAAACATAAAAAGGAAAACTTCTGCACACATGTCACACTGCTATTGATAGGAATGTAGGAGCTCCTACTTGCCTGATAAAGAGAGAAGTATTTTCTAAATTTTAATCAATAAATTCCAAGAATGTGGCCACGTGCTAATGACATGAATGCGGAATGAAAACTTGTACCAAATTGGTGTCATGTAAACAATTGTAGTCTTGTGATGTGCACATGAGGGCATGTCAATCCAAAATCTGCAATAATAATAGTATGTATCATGGGCTCAGATTGTGTTAAGATATCATAAATCACACCCTACGAGTCTCTTTTCCAATTGATGTGTTTTCTGGAAGAAAAAGTTTAGTAAATTATAACCTTTCATAGTATTAATTGGAAGATTATGAATTTGGTACTACCAATTAAGCCCTTGGCTTTGTGGTATGGTATAAGCCCTTTGATGAGTTAGATTAATATTTGAAAGCAGTGATTAATTTGGGATCCTCCATGTAATTCTTTGATGCTGGATTTACACTCTCAATAACCCTCACGTGTACAACATCTATCAGATAACATGAGAGTATGTGTGACGCTGATACCATGTTAAAATATGAACATCTAATCCAAAATCAATTGAGAATGAATAGAAAAACCGAAAATCATTTCAACTGTCATGCAAAACGTTAATTCTCGTGGAATTCACGCTCTCAACAAATGCTTCGAGCAGTACTATATATATATATATATATATATAATTTCCAATATGTTTTGGGTTCTGACCTGCTGGGTGAGCCATAGCTCAAGCTTAAAGTAGTCTTTGACTACCAACCAAACCAAGCAGTGATCTGGCTCAAGAACTCCATGGTTGTGGCGTGGGCCAAAATCATGAGGGGTGAGTATGCTTGGTAGGGTCGCAATGCCGGTTCCATGAACAACCCAAGGGTCCCAGTGGATGTCACTTCTTGGGCTATCCATTTACTTATATCACCTCAGGTCAGGTGGAGCAGACCTTAACATCACACAATCACATCTTGCATCTTAAAATTAATTCTCACACCTCCACTCACTCATTCACGCTCACACAAAGTATAAAATGCAGACACAAGGTCCCCACTTTTTCTTTTCCTTTTTGTTTTTTCTTTGGGTCGAAAAAGTCTCACACTTTGAAAGAGAAGTACTAGTGAATTTCACACTAGTGGCATGTACTGTGACTCAGCTACACCCTCTTCATTTTGATCATCTTAATCAGTCTTAATTAATCACACCGACTAGATTCTCTGTTGATGTGAAATAACTAAATTTAAGTGGGTCCTTGAGGAACATACATTGTGCTCCATCTTTTTTGTTTTGCTTTTGTATTCTTGTTTTGGATTTTTGGGAGGGTGTTTAGAAAGCGAGATGGAGAGGACGAACCAACTTAAACTGAACGGATCGGCTACTTTGAGATATTTGTAACTAATAATTATATAAGAATGTTTAATTTGATGATCTTTGGGTTGTAACTATATTAGTTCTGATGTTGAACTTTATGATGTTTTGATGAGTTGAAAAATGAAAAATACCTAGGTGGTTATGAAAATAAAAATAAAAATATTGTAATTAGGCTAATATAGTTGAAAAAATGCAAAGATAAACATATTAGGCTTAGGCTCAAACTACATGAAAAGAACTGTAAAACATTGGTTTGGTTTGATTTAATTTGATTTGGTTTCTTTAATAAATTTTGTTAAAATCAAACCAAACCAAACCATAATATTATAATTGGTTATGTTGCGATATGCTTGGTAAAAACGATCCAATATATATCCAAACTCCTAACCCACATAATTGAATTGAACATAATATAAGCTTGTCATGTATAAACCCACATTTTGGTTCATTAGATTTATGTTTATCATTCACTCTTTGAACTCAACATTATAATAACCTTGTTTTACGCATGTGGTGTACGTAGTTTAAGCTAGATTTCTACGTACGCACCTAGATTTCTTCTTGATTGATGTTGATCTCCTCTGTTTTATATGTCGAATTAAACGCACCTAGATTTCTATGTGTGTATATATGATCTCCTCTGTTTTATATGTCGAATTAAACGTACCTAGATTTCTATGTGTGTATATATGTATATAGTCTCTTTCCATTGAGGGATTCCTCAAATAGGACACCCTTGATTGTCCCCTACGAAGTTTTTTTTTTTTCAACGATCCAAACCATCTTTTTTTTTAAGTCTAAATTCATAGATCATCCTTGAAAAAAAATTAGACAAATCGGAAACAGTTTCGACATCCAATTGTGTCCTATAAAATCAATGAACACGATGCTTTAAGAAAGTACTAAAATTTCAATAACTCAATTGAGTGGTCAAATGATATCGGATTCAAGTGATTTTTGTAGAGTTGATCTTTGAATGATTATCTAATAAATAGATGGCTTAGTTTAGTGAAATACAATACGATGTTATCCCTATAAGGGTATTCCTCAAATAATAGAAGCTCTATATATATAACTGTAGAAGAGAGTGAAATATGAAAATATTCCCGCTTGGTTTTCACAAATCAGTGACAAGAAAAGATTCCCCTTGCTTAATACCATGAGTGACAAGAAATGATTACTTGTTTAACAAATTAATACATAGTTAACCATCACTACCAACAACTAAAATCAATCCCTTATAGCCACACACGTACAATAAATAATAATATATTAATAATAATAAAATCTAAAATCAATCACCTTGTCATATGAAAGTACAAATGAGACCCCACTAGCAAAAAGATATCAATTTTATGTCTATATTTGTTTACATTACAAGTGACAAGCCTAAAGTTGCTTGAATAGTTGTCGTACAGAACAGCCCAACAAAATTTCTCAACAAGAAGGCAAATATTTCCCGCCGGCACCATATTTCTGTCTAAAACAGCTATGAAAGTTGAGCAAACCTTGTCACTACCCAAAACATCATGCCCTAAGTATCTCACTCTCCAGTCTTGCTTGTGGATCGATCCCTCTGGTTAAATTTCAGCCACACCACGTACTCTTTAATTTCTTGAAACACAAAAAGCCATTCATGTATTAGTTTTCAATGTATTAATTAATTAAGAAGTTAATAATATTGAAAGGAACTCAGAAATATATACATATTTTTTCCTATGTGGATGTCTCGACATTATTACTGTGTGGACACCATATTATGTATTTCTATTATCCTTTCATGTTTTTTTCCATGTTTATAATAGCGTGCACTTAATAATTAAGTCTGGACCTCCTCATAAGAGAAGAACTGTATATCTAAAATACGAAAGCTTTAGAACATGGTGGGTAGGTTGTTATTATTGTTGTCCATGTGAACTTTATGAGGTCGAGAGGGTTTAAGTCAATGCTGCCATGCATGTACACATATATCAAATAATTGTGTTACCAGGTCAATTTTTTCCTCTCTCGGTCAGGGTAAGCCTAACTTGACCTTTATCTTTAAGCAGTGGAAAAAGAGTAAATGTACATGTGCACAAAGTGCTTTCATGTATGACCCGTGATCACTTTCAATGCTCTTATTATGATACAAATGACTTGTGCAAGATGCTTAAACAAAATAAGCTATAATCATCTTTCAACAACACCTAGCTGGCTAACAGGTCTACTTTGTTGGGATGTAGCATGATTGAATCAATTATTGTATAAATTAGCAAGTGTTTAATGAAAGAGAAAAGGATCATTAATTAATTGCAATTTAAAATTTTATAATTAGACGTTGTTGTTGCCGTTGATTTACTTCACCGATTGATGTAGTTATCACATAATACTTATGTTTTGACGCTTAGGAAAAGTATTACACTTGCCACACATTTCACTCAGATTCAGTCAATCTTGAAACATCACATAGGTTATGAATGTGCACGTGTAAATAAGTTTTTACAATGTGATGGAATTGAGATTCGCCTGAGAACACTGTTCTACAAATCAAGGTTATTTTTTATTGGGCTAGACAATGTGATGGAAATTACAATATATAGGTAAAGAAGCAAAAAAAATTGTAGGGTGTGGGAGAGAGAGTGAATGTAAAAACTATACTAGCCCTAGTTTTTTTTAATAATGGAGAGAGAGAATATCTAAATTTATTCTGTCTAGTGGAAGTTTTGATCACTAGGAACATAACATACCAAACCATACATGATATCTTGTCCATCTATTAAGGAAGATGATGCATGATTGATGAAGATATTAAGCTCCCAAAGGAGATTATTACAAATTGTGAGGATGAGGGCTGCTTGTGCCAAACATGTTTATTATATGAGGTCGGGCAATATTCCACATAACAAGCCTAATTTCCTCCTCCTCTTCTAACAGACTTGGGCAAAGTCACAATTGCATGACCTCTGACATGTGAAGGAAAACTGGCTACCCACTCTGTAAGTTAGCATATATTATTATTCAAACCACACGTAATCGCATAAGTTGGGTGGAGCAAACTAAATTTTGCGAAGTGCATGTGTGAGGGCTTCAGAGTACAACGTGCAAAAACAATGGCCCTTCAAATTTTATCTTAAATCTCATTTGCTTTTTGTAACCCATCATTTTCGCACTGTAAAATCGAAGCCAGGGCTTATCTATTTAGCTTGTGGGTTTGCGTTTTCAAGTTGCTCACATACGAAAGCATGGATGGATTTAGCTTTCTTTGACAACAAGATTCTTTTGTGCGTTGCATGCATCACCTTTTAACTAGCCTAAATGACTTGCAGCGACCAACTTTCGACCACCTTTCAAAAAACCCTTTTAAAAGCTCGCATTGTTTTAAATTTGCAGCATTTTTAACCATGTGGTGGAATTATTTCTTGGTTGATTTGTGACGTGCACTTTGTCATCACTAATGCTTGTCACACTCACACATAAATATATAGATGTATTTGTGTGTGTGTGTATATATATATATATGTGCAAGCAAGCTAGATGGTGTAATTTTGATTGCACATTCAGTAGTCAAATATATGCATGGCTGATGTCAGTAAAACGATATACCAAAAGTATCATGGGTGTTATCGGATTGGTATATATTTTCTGCCAAAAAATTATTGCCGCAACATGATGCTTACGCAAGAGATCATTATCACAGATAGAGATGTAAATGCCGCATATACTATGAATCCAAATATTAAGGGCAAACAATGAGCTGACAGCGGAACATATAGATTTTTGGTCGGTACCGTGTATATGTTTAGGAGGGGAAAGGGCTAGTTGAGTCACTTTCTTTATTGTCAATTGATTTTGAGTTGGATGCTTAAATTCTATTATAGTACCATATTTAGGTTCGCTCACGTGTGAAGTCCAACAGCTAAACGTGCTCTTATGTCACTTAGTTAAATTGTACGCTTGAAATTTCGTCTCACATGAAGGGGCTTGTGAGGATGTGAAGAAAGTTAAGAACATTGCAAGGACTTATAAAGAGTTAGGACTTTCCTCCTTTCGCTAATTGATTTTGGATTGGATGTTTACATAATAGTTATTTCTATTACGAATCACATATATTTTTGCAGTTGATGTTTAATTATGGGAGTTGATTTTCTCACTCCTCTTTTATCCACTTACACTCCCTTTGTTAGAAATTGTATATTTTCACTCCTCTTTTGTCCACTTACACTCCTTTTTTTGTTATAGTAAAAACTATTTTAAAAAAAACAAAAGGGAGTGTAAGTAGAGAAAAGGAGAGTGGAAAAATTACCACCCTTTATTAATCCATTTAATGAGTGCCTTCTTGAATTTGTTAATTTCTTAAGTTCGATGAATTAACTAGCTAGCAACATATATAGCATGCACATGCATCATGCCTGATGTATGTGAGGGTTCAACATGCTAGCTAATTAATAAAGAGTGTTGCTAAACGAATTCTAAAATCAATTAAGTACATCCTAATATTTTAATTAAAATATAAAATTAACTAAGTACACTCTATTTAACTACCACAGATGCCCCTAATAGACCTTAATACACTCTATCACACAACATCTGAATACCAATTCTAAACCAAATTTCTCTCCTTCCTACACAACCCCACTCCATAAGCTAGGAGAAAATGATAACGTCTACTAGATTGAAGCAACTACTCAACCATCACTAACTTCGCTATGACCAAGATAAAGGAAAAATGCATCAATCCATTTAGTCATAAAATTCATAGGAGCTCAAACACATAAAAACTAAAATAAATAAATCAAATTACTTAAAGAGATATTTAGTCATATATTCATTCTTAGCATTAATAATATAGATAAATCCTACACCATTTAATTTCTATAAACAAACCCAAAAAAAACTCAAAAAATAACAGTTGGCCATACTGAATTTAATTTTGATTATTAAATTACTTTGATGCCCTATGGAGTGTTTTGGGTTTTTTTATGAGGTTTTGGGGTTGAGTTTGTATTAAGAAATCAATGGCAATTTTGTAATTTAAAAAAAAAAGTTAAAAGCCTTTTTATTATGTTGTAAATGGACTTTGGGTGTGTTTCTAAAATCCATTTCTTATAGGGGTTTTTAATTTTATTTTAAAATTTAGGCTCCTATATTGAGTATAATAGTGAATCTCCCTTAATTAAAACAAAGACTAAATGAACGCGCAGTAAATAAAAGGTAGGGTTGCACAACATGCACTAAAGTACTGGATGCCATGAGCTAAAGCTTAATCTCTAGATTGCGAAAATGACTACATCTGACTTGTAAATATATATCACTCCACAATTTGGAATAAGTGCCCCTTTAACAAAACTGGATTTACAAGTTAGTACCAAACCAAATCGAAACTACTTGGTTTGCTTTTTTTCTTTTTTGAAACCATCCCGAGTTTACACATTGAAAACACAAAACGGATTCAACCAAAAATACAAAATACAAGTACAAACCTTTTGAAACTTGGAAAAAACAAGCCTTAAGAAAATAAAGGTGCGAAGAGAAAATAATACAAAGAGCAACACTAAAAACATTGACAGTTACATTGACAACACAAGATGCATATATTCAACATATGGAAAATAATACAGAGACGGTTTCTTTTAATGGCAACCACTTTAGCAGGACTGTGGACATTTGAACTGTGTCTGGCTCTTTTAAAAGAGCGCATGCGTTGTTCGATGTGGACACCAAGCAATACGAAATTTTCTCTACGTTTGATATGGTGAGTGTGATGTACTTATTAAAGTTATATTTATTTCACAATTCCATATATCCTTTTTGGTTATTTTATATTAGGGTAAATTAGTAATGCAATAAATACTTTGGTAATAGGGTGTACTAAGTTAATTTTAAGATTAGTTTAACAGCACTCTTAATAAACACCCCAGTTCTCTCAAAATTATCCATAAGTATTCACCATGCAACAATACAAATTATAAGTGCCCTAATTTTTATTTTTTTTTTAAATTTCTTTGTTGAAAGGAAACGATATTATTTCGATCAATCAAATCACTTCCAGAATTGTGAGCTTAAAATAGAAGGATTAGTCTCACAAACTCTTGTGTATTTTCTCTTTTTCTCCATATAAAATCTTTTATCCAATCAACAATGTGTCATCTTCCTGATAAAAATCCTACGAACTCTTAGCATGTCATATCACGTTAATCTTAAGAAATCACATCCTGTTATAATGACAGTTGGGTCTGATTAATTTGGACAATAATTCATTTCTGTGATTTGCCTTTCAGTATTTGGAGAGAGAGACAGCTCGATCGAAATCCCATTGTCATGACAGCTAATTTCCATGTATAAATTGTATTTATGTTGATATGTCACACTTTCATACATCTATAAACAAGAGACATTATACTATATATGCAGTATGCATACATATATAAATATAAATATTTGTGAATTACATTTTATATTCATGTTTTTTGAGTGAAATTTTATTTGACCCTTGATGTTTAAATTTGATGTATATTTTAAAGCATTTTTAAACCTGATCATGCTTTTTCAGCTACGTGTATTTGGTTTCAAAATTGGGAGTTTCACTAAAACACCCAAAATGGAGGTTGAAATTATAAAAAAACCCAACACCCAAAATACTTTATAAACACACCCAAAACCCATCATTAAACACTCAAAACTCATTTATAAACACACCCAAAAAGTTGACTTTGGGGTTGATTTTGAGTGTGTTTTTATGTTTAAATAGTGCTTGGGTTTTTTTATAAATACATGTCTAGGATTGGATTTATTTACAAATTTGTATCCACATTTTCCAATGAATGTTAGTATATTGTGATTTATATGGTGTAAATATCCCTCGAGGATCTTCTTTGTAATGTTTGTTTCTTGACTCAAAAATTCAAAAATGCTGGCCCTCCATCTGGTTTTGTTTACGGATTAGTATTAATCAAGTGGTCACCACCATTAAGTCAACATAAGTACACAAACAATGAAAAATATGTTCTCCCATAAATTGTAACATACAAAAAAATTGTTGAGTAAATCCCTCATTGGAGAAGGATTACATTAGTGCTTAAAGATATCTTTCGTGTGTCGATAAGTCAAGGAAGAGAGCTTAACAAAGCCAATCAAGGTGGTGTTGGTGGCCAAATCTTGCTTAGCCTTATACAGAGAACGAGACAGATTGTGAGTTGGGGGTGGCTTTCACTAATTGTCGTTTTAAAGCCAAATTGGAAATATTAATTTCTTGTCAAGTACCATCACTTGCCAAATTTTGAATGAGGACAAATAATTGGCCACTTTTTAGAGCAAAGATACATGGTATCAAATAGATGAGAAGAATCAACGCCATGGATGCGCCTTTCAAGCTGGCCATAAATAAATTAAAGTTAGCTTCTTTTGTATAAAGATTTTGTTAGCTTTCTCTCCTTCTTTCTATGAATGTGATACTTTTTTAAATTTCTTGAGGTTTAGCATGACTGACTTCGATTGGAGACCCATCTGCTTCCTCGGTATTAAAAAGTATATCTACATCATTTCATCTAACGAAATAGAGGATTAATCTTCATTAATTAATTCTTCATCTAACGAAAACCATAAATAAATAATATATATATATATATTGTTTATACCAAAATGAACAACCTATGAGGACCGGACACGTGGACAAGATTGAGCCTGACCATGGTAGCCTTCGGCACCCGGCCTACCGATCCAGCAATTAGGGCAACCCCCTCTCTAGGACACGTGGCAGGCCTACAATCGACGTCTACAATCCCACATCGAAATTCCAAACAAAATGCACACCTCCCAAGGTCTATAAAAGAGGACCACTATCCCAAAATGGAGGTAATCAGAACTTATGGCATACTATCTATTGATCTGTTAGTTCAAGCTTACCATATCCGTACTTACGTAAGTATCCGAGAGCCTTCGGCCGGTACCACACCGGTGCCTTAGGTCTTACCGAGCGTTCGCTATCTTGCAGATCACGCGCTCTACCGAGGCCCATAGCATCCCGAAGGCCCAATATCACTAAGTTAAGCGAGAAAGAGGCCGAACCATTTTTCCGCGTCAACATATATTATTTATAATTTTAGAATCAAGATTTCATTATAAAAAACTCGAGTGCAACCATGTAGGTGCTTCCTCAATCCAAAAAACAAAATCATTAAAGCTAATTGCAAATTGAGCCAAGGTGTGTGCCACCTTATTGCAACTCCTTGACATAAAGCTACTCTAAATTTACTTAATATGCATTTTGCTTCTTCAAGTAAAAGACGATATGTTCCATTGCATTACTCCGCCAAAAGAATACCAGTTATGCATTCTTTTGTGTCCATCTCTAGAATGGCACAAGTCAAATATATGTCCATGTCAAGAGCAAAATGCAATCCTTCAATTGAAGCCATAAGCTCTATTTGCTTGGCCCCATAATTGGCTTGGATTGGCTTAACGCGTGCACCGATAAATAGACCTCGCATTTGCGTCGTGTTTGCAGTGTTTGTGCCGTGTTCGTGTCAACCTACTTTTCGTAAGGGTTGACACGACACAACACAATAAGAAAACAGGTGAAAAATGTCAAATACGAACATGACCCGTTACAATTCGTGAATGACACGACATGACCCGTTTCACCTATTAAGAATTTAAAAAATATAAAAAAAATGAAAACTAAAAAAAAAAAAAAAAACCACACACAAAACCACTAGAGAGAGAGAGAGAGAGAGAGATAGGAACATAAAAGAAAGCTACGTTTGGTTTCTGAGAAAAATAATGAAAAGAGAAGAAACTTACTGAGAGAAAGATAGTGGGAGAGTCGGGGGAATGGGGGAGGAAGAGAAGAAAGAGAAGGAGAAAAAAGAAAAGAAAAAATATAAATTTACAAAAATCCTCCTAAGCTTAACGAGTTAATGGGTATTCACGAATTTACATGACACGACCTGTTAGCTTAACGTGTGGCTAACGGGTCAACGCAACATCAACACGACACGATAACTCGGACCCGAATACTGAAATTTTAGTGCGAATTCGTGTTGTGTTAACGGGTCGTCTACAATATTATCAGGTCTACCCATAAAGTCACCACACTTATTTCTAACAGCCACACTTGCCCCATGAATTGAATCCCCGTTTTTGAGTGCTCCAGCTACATTTATTTTATAGAGAATTACTGGTGGAGGCCTCCAAACTTCATAAGGAGCTTGAGAGATATAAGTGTGATCCTGGATTGTGTGATAGAAGTGATTTGCTTCAGAAAATTCTTTCGCAAAGAGTCATAATATGTGTTGCATATATATAGTCATGCAACACATATTAATACACATTAATCATTTTCCCCGTATAATACAAATTAGACGGATTCCGAGTCTCTCCATCTAGCATCAACGCATCTACACGCATTTAAAAGAAACCTTAACTATTAAATTAATCTAATGAGTTTTGATAAGTCCACGTCCTTATAATTGTATTAGACTAAAACTTAACCATTGCACCTTATTCTTTAGGCAAACACCAGATCTGCGTCTTTTCCCCTCCCTTGTTAACTAATGATGGACGTATTTGACTTGAAGTTACAGACCTTTCACCAATACAAAACTCAAATATGAATTAGCAGACCAAAGAATGAGATTTGAATTGGATTGATGGGCAATTCCTTAATTCTTTCTTCACTGCCCAATTAAATTAGAAGATGTGTTCAATTTTGGGAGAATTGAAGAAATTGGGTTTCTGGGCTAAGTCCTTAATCATTTCTTCACTGCCAGTTAAATTAGAAAATGCATGCGTTGAATTTGTTGCACAATTTCTTCATCCATCGCAGCTTTGGGTTGATTCTTGGTCCTTTGGGTTCATCTTCACCCTCATTGTAGCATCTCCCCACTTCAATTTTAGTCATATTAGTTTCTTTTGGCAATAATACTATCCCAAGTGATGTAGTGTATGACTCATCATCACTTTTAAATTGAAATATTTTTGCTCACCATTTTAATCCAAGGTGTACTCTCACCACCCTTCTCAACATTTGACACGTGTCCATTGGCATAACAATTATTAACTTTTTACTTTGTATTTATGGAACCATTGTTATGTCAATAGACACGTGTCAAGTGTTGAGGAGGGTAATGAGGTGATGATACACCTTGAGTTAAAGTGGTGAGCAAAAATACTTATCTTTTAAATAAACACAATTTCAAACATGTAGTTAGGAGTCATTAATTTCTTCTAGAAAAGGAAATAAATTATTATTATTTTAATTAATCAAAGGTCCCAAACAATTAAGTACTGATGTATCCCACCACCACCTAACCTTCCTTGCTCCGCTGCACCACTATAGAGCTCCAACTCCAACGCGGACACAGTCATAAGTCATATTTCCCCATACTTTTGCAGCATCCTCTGCATATTACCTTCCCTATTGTACTGATCTTATCTGCTTGGGTTATAGGATGGTGGTGGAGCAATTGTTAGGCAGTGGTGGGATATTTTGGTTTTGATTTGGGCTTTGGTTAAATTAATATTACTGTTTTATTTTTTATAAAAAAATTAACTACTTTAAAGTACATGTTGGAAATTTTGTTAAATTTGAAGTAATGATGTTGGATATGCCACCTCATTTGTGATGCAAATTTGGTGTCCTTAGCAACTCCCTTCTTTTGATTACGCTATTAGGTTTAAACCCAAACCATAATGTTATACTAGTTCGGTGTGCAGTTTGAGACCTAAGTCGAATTAACCCGTATCGTGCCGCCGACTTTTGCATTTGTACTTTTTTTGGGGTTACATATTTGTGCTATGTTTGTAATAAGGCCCAAGTCTAGTCGACCAGCACTGGGTAGGTTTGGGAATGGGCTACAGGGCCTGGCCTTGATCACCAGACAACATTATTTTGGGCCTCCATGGAAATTAGAAAAGCATACATCATTTTAAGCTTTAGTCTTTTGAAAAAGTTTAAAAGGGGCAAAGAGCAGTAAACCTCAGCTTTGAGAGTGGGGCTTTGGGAAAAGCTTGGCCGAGAAAGAAAGTGAAAGAGTAGACAAGCATAATGTGATCCTTCCACCATTATCTGATAGAGACCTAGTACAATAAGAACAAGGTGCAAACACATTCATGGAAGATAAATAATACTTTCTAATTAAAAGGTGAAAAGAAATCAAAGTAAGTCTTTACAGAGAGTTTGTAGTTTGAAGTCTGCTTTTGCTTGGTTTAACCGAGCCTATTGGTTGTGGTTGTTTTGAGTTCCATCCTCTCTGCATCATTTCAAACACCTAATTTTAACACGTTTAATTAATTTGCATTTAGCATCAACGCATTTTTAAAAAAATTAACCGTTGAATTAATCTAATGGGTTTCAATAAGTCCACGTCTTTGTATTGGATTAAACTCAACCATTGCACCTTATCGTTATCACTTATTCATCAGTCTCCCCTCCTTTCTCTCATGGAAAAGAAAATTTAAGAAAAGAACCCTTCCCACAACCCCTCATTATAGCATTTCCAAATTGAGGCTAATAATTGTAGCTTGAATTTTATGTGAAACTCTCTTAATCCAATGCACGCATATCTAATTGCATGACGTTTGAATGGGGAAATATTAAAAGCATAAAAGAATAGAACTTGTATAGTTTCTTGTTTGACTAACTTAGAATTCCTGTAAAAAAAAGTGTTCCTTTTTTCCGTCCGGATGGTAACATGTTGACTTTTATGAATGCTTCTGTGACTTAGCATTGAATCAATACCGTCCTTAAACCATCCATCCTTCCATACTTCAATCTAAGATTCTATCGCATATTGGCATCGAATGAGTTTAAATCACAGCTTTAATTCAAGTTTCTTGTTTTATTTGTATTTAGTAAGAGGTCACAACCAAATACAAGTCGTTTTTCCAGGGCAAACAAACAAACAACACGGCATCAATTCAAGTTCCCACACGTTGTAAAAACTTGCACGACTAAAATTACTCCAATGTCTTTGAATCAAAAGCTTTAAAGGAAAAAGAAAACGAAAGGAAGATATCAAAGTCATGAGTGTCACGTTGACCACACGTGCAAGCAAAAGAATCAACGGTCAATACATATCTGAAGACTGCAGGACGACAGCTTTAATATGCGGATGAAGAAGTGGATGGTTGGTTGGCATCTGATTGGGATGATCCTAAAGTAACTACATCTACGAGCCACTTACGGACAATGTCAAATCCTTCAAAGTGAGGACCTACCTATGGTAAGGTCCGTACATTTACTTGATGAGGCCTAAAACCTATAATCTCTTTTTTATACCTTAATTTAATGCAGATGATTAAAAGTTGTATTCAACCCTATACATGGGTTTGGATTTAGGATAAAGTCAAATTTGAGTGCATCCTTTTCGTTTCTTGCTTCAAGAAACAACCTTTTTCTTTTTTTTTATAAATATCTTATAGGTGTGATTACATTTTAGTCAAAAGTGTCGTTGAATGGCTAGTTTTTTTTTTTTTTTTTTTTGGCAATTTATGATCTTGTTAATCATTTGACCAATAAATGCAAAGGATCCATTCTGACTGACAATTTTCCTTTGTATATTATTATTATTATTTTAAATCTTATTTAGTGAATTAATATAACTTAATTAGTAAATAATTAAATTTTTATTTAGTAGAAACTTGGGTTTCAATTAGTATTGCAAACTGATCGATTGTGTTGGTAATTTTGTTAGGTAGTTATTAGTGAGTTAGTCAAGATTATCTCTAGCTTGATTGTGGATTGTATTGGTTTATTTTTAATAATAAAGTTCATTCTCTCCATATATGAGGTTTATCATTACCAATGATGGAAAGTTCTGCTTATTTCAGCAGTATTTTTAACTATGAGCATAATCTTTTTTGGTTTATACAAAATTTTGTAACATTATGTTGTTCTTTATTCCGATAATTGCGATATAACATAATATGTCGGTCAATTCATAATTTGTCTTTTTATCATATCACAATATTGAAAAGTTGCGATAACCAAACCCCAACCATCCCCAGTGTAGATGGGCTTTGCATATATGTTGTGTAATTAATCACGCCGAAGAGCCAGTTGGTTACTGACAGCTGGTACCACAGACTAATAATAATTTGACATTTGACAGAGCAGTTTCAAAGGAGGGAGAAATTTTTCTTTACTGACAGACGTTAGCTCCTTTTAGTGCCGTTAGTTTACTTACCCAAATTCCCTCTCTCTCTTTTTTATTTTTTTATTTTTAATCTTCTCATAAAGAAACCCTAGGTTGCTGTAGCCTGTACCTTCAGAATAACTCAAGTGGTCCATTAAAGTCTGCACTTCATGACTCGGAGCAAGTCTAAACTCTATGCACACCGGAGGTAACATGCTATTTATATTGTACTACGCAGGCAATACACCATGTACTCATATTTTATTGGCTGTTTCGCATAAAAGATCAATATTGTTGTGTGTTTGAATGATTATTGTGTAAGTTAGCGGATCTCAAAATGTTGATTTTATAAAAAAAGATTACTACAATATCGTGAATAAAGAGAAATGCTTACTCTTGAAGCAAGGGATGCTCAAATTTCAATTAACTTTTTCAAGTCCGAACAAGCTGAAGATCGTATGTTCTTCTATACAATGCAAGTGGATTAAGAAAACCGAATGACAAACTTCTTTTTGAAAAGATAAAAGGACAATAGTTGATTATGAGTGTTTCGGAGTTGTGGTAATATTCGATGCCATTTGTGGAACTAATAGGTATAACATGATATGAGGGTAGCATGGTTATCAATTTCTATACAAATAGACGACAAAAAGTCAATTTCTAAGGTCTAACGTGACCCCTCCTCTTTAGGTCTTCAGTTCCAGACAAATTTGACTGACATTCATTCAGTTGCTGCCACACAAAACGGATTAAATAGTTTGTCAGATGAGGAAACCTGCAGGGAATGCTAAGAGAAATAAACTTAAATCGAACCCCATCCATACAAACATATAACTCAGAAAACTGAAAAAATATAATAAAATCTTACGAAATCGAAGGAAGCCTTGATTTTCAAACTTGGAGAAGAGGATCCATCCTCTAATATCGATCGTCCAAAGGATTAGTGGAGGCTTTGCTCTTCCTGACCCTAGAATGAAAAGAAAGGGGTGTTTTTTTTGGGGTCTGAAAAACAGAAATGGAATTAACGTGGAGATAACGCGGCCGTAACGTCTGCCGGTAAAGAAAAGTTTCTCTTCCCTTTAAAACTGCTACGCCAAGTGTCAATTTATCATTAGTCCGTAGTATCAGCTGTCAATGCCACATGGTACTACTGTACTGTATAATTTCTCGGCTAACTGAGCTCTTCCACCTTCACAGTCCACCTATGCGGGAAGAGGGTTCGAAAACCCCACGCTTAAATATTTGTGTGTAAACCCCCTCTCTCAATCTATTGTACCAAAAACAAATCATGCATGAAACCCCAAAAAAAAAAAAAAAAAAAATCCCAAAAAAAGAAAAGAAATTTGCCTTGTGTATATGTTATTTTTTATACAAATTTATAAATAAACCCAATTCTAGACATGTATTTATAAAAAAATCCAAGCACTATTTAAACATAGAAACACACCCAAAATCAACCTCAAAGTCAACTTTTTGGGTGTATTTATAAATGGGTTTTGAGTGTGTGTAATGATGGGTTTTGGGTGTGTTTATATGTTTAAATAGTGCTTGGGTTTTTTTATAATTTCAACCCCCATTTTGGGTGTTTTAGTGAAACTCCCTATTTTTTAAAGAACAAAAATCTTGTACAAAAAAGACAACCGAATAAAAAAAAAAAGCAAAGAAAAACAAAAGTAGAAAAAGACGACTCCACAAAAGGGTTGAGCCTAACCATGCCGAATTAACTTGACCGAATAAAAGTTTTTTTAACTTTTTATTTATTCATTATCACTTTCACACTATTTTTCATTAATCACAAACCTAATAGAGTACGACCTTTGACAGTCCCTCATCTTAATCAAGAGCTATTACTATGCAAAAGATTCATTAGTATAGTGGTGTAGGGTAATTGTTTCTCCGGGCAAGATTATGGATTTGAGTCTTAGTATTCATGTAGTGTATGTGAGTTTAGTATATTATCACTCATCTCAATAGAAAAAGTTCTCAAAAAAAGCTATCCAATATCAAGACACATTATTGGGGGCTTCTGCGTCATTTTACTAGTTGGTCCATCTTTGTTCATATACCTCAATAGTGTGCATAATTTTCGATATGTGTTAATTGAAGAGAACGATCGGAGATATTTGTTTGTTAAATTTATTTTATTTTGGTTGAAGATATTTATTTGATTGATTTATACATTATTTAATTTATTTTTCTTAATCACAAGTGAGCGACTAGCGAACAAGCCACTAGTAATACTAGGTCAAAAGATTTCAGTCCAAAAGGGTTTCTCAAGGATCAGCAATGCTTGTTCTACAAGTTTCCCACTAAGCCTTGACGTGGGCCATTAGAGTAGTGCCAAGCCAACTAGAGGGCTACCTTGGCTTCCTCATGGTCCATACACGTGTATGTAACGTACACGTATGCTTTGAGCATAAATGAAGATCATGACACACTACAAGAGTTATGAAGCTTTATTTGTCTTATTTTTTTGGCTGAAATTTGTCTTGAATGATAGTGCAATGTATTATATTCGCCAAATTATGATATAGTTAACATTGATACGTCAATGTTGACATATTCTAACTGGAAAACAGACACAAGCATAGTAATAAGTCTCGAGATGCAGCTACGCTACAACAAGAGAGTTTAAGGCAATGTTTACTAACTCAAAATCGGAATGAGAAGGAACTAGAGTAAGAAATAGTCGGATTGAGAAAAGTGTTACCCATTGACAAACACTTGCTAAATCAAGGTGTTTGCTGCGGTCTACCTTTTACCAAGATGTTAATGGAAACCTAATCGGGATTAGGGTCCAGTCACATTTATTGTCTTAGCAAGATGTTTGTGGCAACCTCCTTTAATCTCATGAGATTAAGGTCCAATCAAACATTTATTCTCTCACTTCAGATTTTGGAAGGTCTTAGTTTCCCGCAGAGAAGATAAGGCCATCCCTCATTTAGTCTCAATGGATAAGTCGACAGTTTTCCTGACAGGTGGAAGTTACCTTGTAATTCAACTTCTCAGATTGTACAAAGATTCTTTCTTGAGACATTGAATCTGTGGCAAAAACCAGCAAAAGGGAAGGGACAAGTCTCCTCCATTCACCCTTTTTGATGCTATCCATTTACATTGAACTTATTTCAAGTACACAGTTTCCTCCACACCCGAGTTGGTTAGCATTACCACCACGTTAATTGTCGTTAGATGAAAAACAAGCACACCCGAGTTGCCGGTTACCGGTTAGCATTACCACCACGTTAATTGTCGTTAGATGAAAAACAAGCACACGAAATGGACACACAGAAAAGAAAAACAAACAATAAATACAAATCAGTGGGAAAACCAAATCTAATTAGCAATTACCAAATAGTCATAATAACATATTCATATGGTTTTAAAATGTGGTGCTCTAAATGAGCTTATTTCAATGATACTATTCAAATTTTGACTTGTAACATGTCCCATAAAAATGGAGCTGGCCAATATTGACCAGGTTTTTTTCTTTTTTCTTTTTCTGACAGATGGAAATTACATTCTAATTTAACTGCATTAAATTGTACAAAGATTCTTCCTTTCCTGCTCCTGAGTACACTGAATCTGGCCTAAACCATCAAAAAAGAAGGGGCGAACTTCCATTCACCCTTTTTTTTTTTTTAATCCTAAGCTCCTCCCAAACTCTCTTCTTTCACCACCTAAACCGAAAATGTTAGCCCAAAGAATCCCAAGTATTTACAGAAATGCACCCCTGCTCGATTTCTCTACCGACATGCACTCCCTTTTCTACTTTCACTTTTCCCCACCGCCAAACCCCAAACCCGACCGGCCGAGTCGGGTACCGTACCCGTACGGGTCGGTCGGGTTGCAAAAGTTCTGAGTCATAACGTTCGAGTTCTGAAAGAACCCTGAGTTATCAACCCGCTGAGTTCTGAACCCGCTCTGCACCTCCTCGTCCACCGTCTTCGCGAGCCTCTCCGGCGGCGATTCCACGTGGCAGAGCGGCGGGATCGAAGGGACGTACATGTCATTGTTGTTGCTATAGTTCACATTCATTTGCCCTTGGCCTTGTTGGGGCTCGTTATTGGGACACAGTTCAGGCACCACGTTGAACCCGGCGAGACTCGCCCAGTCGAAATTTCCAGAACCCGTCTGAAACCCGAGCTTGCTGTCCTCCTGCTGCTGCTGCAGCGTTTTGAGCGAGTTTATGCGCGGCAGAGTGAAGGAGCGGTCGTCAATCTCCGGCAGCCACTCGAGCACGTCGTCCAGCTGAGACGAGCAGGAAGACGACGAGCCGTTGCTGTGCTCTATGCTCGAAACACTCGTCGTCATGGGCTTCTGCGCAGCTGAGCTCGAGCTCTTCTTGTAAATACGACACAAAACCCATTCATCCAACTGCAACAACAACAAAAACCCAAAGATTAAACCATTATCACACAATCAATTTAAATATATAAAAAAACAGGGGAGAATATAAATTCGATAAAATTAAGTACCTTGGAGCTGCCATTTTTGCGTGAAGGTTCGATTAGACGGTACTCGTGCATAATCCAATTGGTCTTGGTGCCTTTGGGGGCTTTGCCGACATAGAAAACCAGAGCTTTTTTTATCCCAACTTTTCGACCTTCAGTGGTGATGATCTTATCAGTGCCGGTGGCTTTCCAGTACCCAGACCCGGCTACCCTGTTGGGTCGTGACCCATTTGGATATTTCCGGTCCCTTGGACTGAAAAAGTACCATTCTTTTTCACCAAATATTGCTTTGCCTGCAAAACCCAGGTGAAAAATTGTTCAATATAGTTCGAATTGAGCCATATCAGAAAATGGGTAGGGATAAAGTAGTCAAATAAGAAATGGGTTTTGGCTCTTACTTGGTAGAACCCATGGATCGAACTTGTAGAGATCAATTTCAGCTATAATTTGCAGACTGAATTGGTACCCAGCAACCTTGCGGCACAGATACTGAACCAGAAGCTCTTCGTCTGTGGGATAGAATCGAAACCCCGGTGGCAAGCTTAGCTGAGAAAGTGGGTCGGTTTCTGGCACACCCATTTTTTCTGACAAAAATTTCAGGGCTTGAAATGTGAATTCAGAAAATTTCAGAGAGGAGAAGATGGAACACAGAGAGAGAGAGAGAGAGAGGGATTTTGAAATAATTTCTAAAATCCCAAATATTATTATTTCTTTTTTTTCAGTTTCCGAGATGTGGCGGTTATTTAAATAGAGCAAGCAGGAGGGGGATAAGTACGGTCGTTTTGTCGTGCTGTGGGCTGGCTGGGGCCCACTTGAGTTATGCACCGTTTAAAAGCTGCCACGCGATGCTTTTAAAGTTCGACGTTATCGTGCGGCCGACCTTATCCGATAGCGAGTACGGTTGCTAGGCTTTGGTGCATGAACCGTCACGAATATAACAGTGGTGACTCACCCCGTTACGAGACGCGTGTCGATCGTTCGCAAAAGGGTCCAGAAGCTTTTCTTGGCGCGAAAAGGGGGGCCTCGATCTTTTTGAGGCTTTGCGAGGCATTTTCCACGCGTGGTTTAACCCACGTCGGTACACAAGGCATGGGACACGTGCCAACACGTGGACAGATGAGAGGGGAGTTAGGCTGGAATTTTTTCAAAAGATGGGAGGCTTGAAAGGGAAAGAAAAGAAACAAAAAGTGGTGCGACGGTGGCACTTTGGCAATGAGAGTTTGTATAAAAAATACTTTTTTATTCTCGTTTCATCGTGCCTCTATTTATCGCCTCATGTTATCTATGAAACGATAAGAGATACATAAAAAAAATAACAATAAAACAGAAATAAGGAAGTGTCTCTCGAATTCATGAGAGTGTGTGTGCACTCTTTTATTTTGTCTCAATTCTTCAATTAGTGATCAATTCAATTATTTTATTGGTGTTTTTTTGGATGTGCGTGTGTGTAGGTCAGAACTTAGGGTTTCTTTCACTCATCAACTACAATGGGCTAAGCCTACAAGCATGCTGATTTGATTTGACTGGATTGGATTTTAATACAAGGGTTTTGGAGTTTTTAAATTTGGTATTATTTGGGATTCGATAAAAATGATGAGGTGGGTTGGTCAAGGTTTAAGAGGTGGAACCGGAGTGTTCTTGATTGATTTGGGTTTTTCTAGCATTTTGCAAACGTGGCCAAAAAGGAACAATTTTTGTAAGTCAAATGGGCACGTAGAAGGGTTTTGAGGTTTATGTTATGACATGTGGTTTCTGTGAGGATCAAGTTTCGACAAGTAGAAGCGGTCTAAGTTTGTTTTGTTTTTTTTTCCTTTTATGGGGTGGATTTGAAGTTTTGGGGACTTTGGTTTGTGCCACGTGCAGATTGTATAGTGCTAGATGGCGGCAGGCGACTGGTTTTCTGTGGCATTTGGACGGCTTCGCCTTTGAAAAAGGCAGAATACTTGTCATGGGAAACAGAGATTCGGGGTACCTACTTTTGAGTTTTTGCTTCATGCCTTGAACTACAACTTTGAACACTGAATCACGGAATAAATAATTGTTTGTTTCAGCACTGTGCTGTGTGGTTCGGATATGTTGAAAGAAAAAAGAGCTTTGATGAATTTTCCAAGCTTTTTCTATGTGCACTTTCTGGTTTTGTCACTTTTACTTTCTTTTTAAGAAAATAATATTTTATTAAAATATCATATAATGGATAATTAGAATAGCCAATCTACAACCCAAACGTAACAATTAAAAACAAGAGCAAAATCTTAATTAAAAGATTTGCAGTTTGAATACAATCATATGGTATAAAAAGAGCAAAATTACATAAACAAATACACAACAGTAAGCGATCCGCTCCTCAAAGACGACAATAGGTCTCCCTAATATTTATATTGCGTATGAAGTGCAGATGATTAAGAACAATTATATTGCTCAACATCAAAATTACTGAAAGGGGCTTAAAGTTCAAGTGATTAAGAACAATTATTATCGTGTGTCTGATGTGCGTTCACATTTAGTTGAGCCCACCAATACAATAGGTCTCCCTAATATTTTCCTTTATTTTGACCTTTGTGATTAATTAATCTAATCACTTTAGTTGTGGTTTGACTAGTGCATCAATTATTGGCTGCATAGCTTGGTGCACCTAAATGCATGGGATGGTGGGTTCATTACCACATTCATTTGAGACAACCATATACACACGCAAATCTATATTTTATGCTTTATTCCCGACGGCATTTAGAATGTCGTCGTAAAAAGTTTCGCTTATTAAACCTGTAGTTTCACATGTTCATTGACATTCAAAGTTCATACCCAGAATTTTACCAACAAAGAGACCAGACCGGTGAGCCCATTTCGGCGTTCAACATGTTGCCAGTAAATGTTGGACTTTTGAACCAATCTAGTCAAATTTTCTAGCTGTGCATGTGCACTGTGCATCCTTCAGAACCAATACAACCAACATGTATATGGACCACCTAATTCAACTCTTATCAACATGTTTAAAAATTCAAAAAATACTTATGCTACGTGATTAAAAAAAAAAAAAAAAAATCTCGCACGTGCAGAACGAAGGGGTATTTTAATTTAAAGTGTAATATTCTATAGGTGGGCGCTGCATCTGTGGTTCAACTTTCAACTTGACTATCGATGGGAATGATGATTACATCATTGCTTAACTGTAAAGTCTCATGATGTGACTTAATATTTTCAACGTGGCAATTATTCTCACGTTTTCTTTTTCGTAAATGTGCTTCGCTTCATTTTGTTGCTAACATAGATATACCGAAAGAATATCCCATTTTTCACCAAAAAATTAAAATAAAATAATATCCCCATTTTTTCACCCCAAAAAATGATGTAGGGAATATCGAAAGAATTAAGAGTACGACTGAGATCTGTTTTATCTAGCCTCATCACTCATAAGAACACTTTCACTAGTTAGCCCCTTGTCATGGCAAGGGGAGCCTAAGACACTACTATTCATGTGAATAGTGGCTGCCCTACCTCCCTTAACAAAATGTGTTTCCAGTAGTTTAGGCTTTCTATAGCAAATACTATTCATTTTTTTTGTTTTGTTTCACAACTTTGTTTACTTAAACAATTAATTTGGATAATATTTCGGATAAGATTTTTGGGTTCCTACATATGAAAAATCATTTTCTCAAGATTTTTAGCGGAGGTGCAATATTGACCAAGTATGAAAAATAGTTTTTCGAAATAATCATTTTCTCAAGAAAATTTTTGGCGGCTTTTATTCCTTACACATCAAATAAGAAAACTTGATTTTATGGGATTTTAATATGAAGTATATATTGACTTAATGAGCCATCATTCTTAGCCTAAATCGTATTTTGCACTAAAACCGATTTTTCATATTTTGATTTGGTGGGAATTTGATTTTCTAGTATTTAAATTTGAATCCAAACAGGGGGGGTACTTCCTTATTTACATTGTAAACTTAAGTAAATAGAGTAATATAAAAATAAATAAAAGTAAAAGGACAAAAATATTTACTTAAATGTTGAAAATGGAAATAAGGTATAGAGAGAAAAAAAGAAGTAATTTTTTGGTATTTTTTCAATTTTTTATTACAAAAATATTGGTTGTTGGTGTTAAAAGTGAAGAGTATTGGTTGGTATTTATAGAGAACAATTTCAGTATTTTTTGGGTATTTTTTAAATATTTTTTCAATTTTTTTCAATTTTTTATTGGGAAAAATTACGCCATGGATTCTTTGGAAAAAGGAGGTCGAAGAGCTCGAGCCAGCCACGCCACCAGTAAGCACTCGGGCCGAACCCCACCTCTGCCAGCCCAGTGCTGGCCCCCACCTCTTGCCCGGCTCCATTTTGTTGCTTGGAACGCCTACAAGACCAAAACCCCCTGAGCCCAGCCTGTATTGCTGGAAATGCTCTAACCAAGTTAGTTTTGTCATAGGTGGACATATAATTGATAATATTCTAATTGCTCAAGAGCTTATGCATAAATTTAAAATTTTGAAAGACAAAAAAGGTTTCATAGCTTAGAAAGTCGATTTGTCAAAGGCTTATGATAGGTTCAATTGGTACTTCATTGAGCAAGTATTTGGTGAGGTGGGGTTACCTCACATGCTTCGTCAATTGGTAATGAGCTGTGTCAAGTTTGTCCACTATTATATTTGTCTTAATGGGGAGCTCACTGAGACTTTTGTGCCAAAGAATGGGATCCTATTTTACCCACTACTTGTTTGTATTGTATATTGAGAAATTATCCCACATTATATTTGACACTGTTAACAGAGGTGTATGGAAGCCTGTAAAATCTTCTTAGTTTGGGCCAGTTATTTCTCATATCTTTTTTGTCGACGACCTTGTGCTGTTTGTTGAAGCTAGCCCCCAACAAGCCAAGATCATGAAAGATTGTCTGGAGGTTTTTGCCAGGCGTCGGGACAAGCTGTTGACTTTGATAAATCTGCTATTTTCTGCTATCCTAATACATGCAAGAGACTGCTCAGGAAATCAGTAATATTTGTGGTTCTCATTTGATTGATAATATGAGCAAATATTTGGGCATGCCTTTGTTACACTATAGGCCTAATAAAGCTACTTTTAATGGGCTTCTTGACAAAGTACGCAGAAGAATTGCTGGATGGAAAGGGAAACTTCTTTCTCTAGTTGGGCGAGCCACTCTTATTAAGGCGGTTGCTGCTTTTATCCCAATTTATACTATGTAAAGGACTAAATTGCCTGCAAGTATTTGTGAGGAGCTTGATAAGCTTAATCGTAACTTTTTCTGGGGAGGCAATGAAAAGAAAAACAAAACTCATTTATGCCAATGGAATTTGGCCTGTGGACCTTAGAGCAAAGGTGGTTTAGGTCTTGAGTGAACAACTCATATGAATTAGAGCTTGTTGGCCAAGATTGGGTGAAGGCTTCATAATAAAGACAGCAGATTATGGGCTAAAATTTGTGAGGCTAAGTATCTGCAAGGTAAGGACATCCCAGATCCCTCGCTCATTTAAAGGCCTGACTCCTCTTCTACATGGAAGGGTATCCTCCATGGTGCTGATTTGTTAGTGAAGGGTATTGGGTGGAGAATTGGCAATAGAGATCAAGTGAAGTTTTGGCAAGATAAATGGTTGAATGATGAGCCTCGGCTTAAGCACCATGGTAATGCTTCTGTCTCTGATCTGAATTGTCATATATCTTACTTCATTAAGGGAGGTTGGTGGGATATTGACAAACTCAGAATGGTGCTTGCTGAAGAGGTTATGCTGCAAATTATTAGTATTCTTGTTAATTTTTTTGGTACTACTTCAGACGCTCAGATATGGAATTCTACTACTAATGAGGTCTTCTCAGTGAAGTCTGCTTATAGTCTATTTTTTAAACCATCTGAGTGGTCTGATAGTCCTTGGAACTCGTAGTGTCTCTGTCATTTAGTTTTTGTGTGTTTAGGGTTAATCACCCCATTTCACAAAAAGAAAAAAGAAAAAAAAGAATTATGAGCACCATAAACAACTGTTTTTCAATTTTTAATGGAGTCCCGTTTGTGATTGCTTTTTATCGCTTAAAACCCACATTACTTTAAAGTGAAGCAGTTTAAGGTGTTTAGAAAAAATAAAATATCCCTATTATTTTAAAAGCAGTGACCTTTTGATAGAAGCTTTTAAAAGTAGGCGGGTTGCTTTGCAAAGATGCTTTCAAAAGAAGCAGAGATGAACCCTTAATAAATTTTTTAATTCCCAAAATACCATCATTAATTTTTAAAAATGACACCATCTCCACATCCAACTCTACCACTGCCACTTCCACCACCACCACATCCTCCTTTGCGACCACAACCAACAAGACGCCGCCACCGCGACCGCCACCTCCTCCTCAACCTCCACCACCACTACCACCACCACATTTTTCACAACCACCTCCACCTCCATCTCGTTTACCACCACCACCACATGATTAGCGCATAACACTTTCATCATTATGCCTATTTTAGTAAGTTATAACATTTTTATATTAAAATTTGTCAAACGGTTTTGACACTGTCTTTTGTACTAACCACATTTTAAAAATATTGTTTACCAAATATAGAACAGCTTTACTTTATATCTAATTATTTTCAAAGCACAGGAGAAGCAACTTTAGAAATAAAAAATAAAAAATAACAACAATCCTAAACTGTCCCTCAAGTTTGGAATATCATCCTGTAAACGAGTTCTTAAGAAGACCTTTACTTTTTACTTGTTAATAATTTACAGTGTGGGATAATATCCATACACGAAACATCATTGGTTTAAAGTTGAGCTTTGGGAGCTGCTTGTGGTTTTTCATTCACATTGAGGGAGCTGTTGTATATCTTGATGCCGTCACTTTTTTGGAGTCTACTAGATTAATATATCTACTGTTTTGTCTGTTATAGTCGCACACGTGCGAAGCAAAAAATGTCGATATGGTATTACAAGTTCACTAAAATTATAAATGTCTAATGAATTTAAAATGTTTAATGTAGAAAAAGGACACACAAAAAAGACATTTTAGAAACAGTGTGTAACTGTTTCCAAACATACCATAGACACAATATATTATCATATATGCCATCTCAGATTACTCCACCAATTGTCTACCTGCTCCCTACCTACCTTGTTAATCAAAACTCTCAAACTTTATGCCTCCCATATATTGTCTGTATTTAGAACACAAACCAAACTGGAAATCAACTTGGGAAGCAACATGTCTATATCCAAAATAAGAACTGCATCTGCATCTATACTAATCATATGGGCATCGTCTGACTTTCCATAAACCAAAAATTTTCCTGTGTGTGTTTTTTACCTTCACTTTGACGGGTCGAATGTTTTTCTTGAAGATATTCTCTAAGGTCTTGGGAAAGAGAAGAGAAATTAATTAAGAAATTCAAATCATGGGAAAGGGATGCGATATAACAAATGAGTTAGACGAGGCCCCTTTTGATGGGTTTTGCTTCAAGTTCTGTTCTGGTTTCTATATTCACAGCTAAAGCACTCTCTTATTTTCTGTCACTAAACAATCCCACAACAACTCTACTTCTTAAAAAACTTATTTACAATGTGGGTGGGATAATATTAATTTTTTAAAGTTGAGAGTTTAGAGTCCTCTCAGTGAGTTGCTTATTATAACCCCATTTTCATAGTGGACATAGGTGCTTGTGGTTTTTCCATTCACACATTGAAGAGCTCATCACTTTTCTGGTTGACTACTCGATTAATATCTAATGTTTTCTCTATTTTAGTCGAAGCACGCGCGGGAAGAAAAGATGTCGACATGGTGTTACGAGTTCACTAAAATACTAGAATGGAGAGATGATCATCATTATAAAAATACTAGACACAATATATTACTTATATATGCCATCTCAGATTACTCCACCAAATGTCTACATGTTCACTACCTTGCTAATCAAAACTCCCACAAACTTTATGCCTCTCAGATATTGTCTGTAGTTAGAACACAAGCCAAACTGGAAAATTAACTTGGGAAGCAAAATATCTAATCCGAAAAAAGAACTGCATCTGCATCTATACAAATCATATAGGCCTCCTATGACTTTCCCATAAACTAAGCATACTTTTTCTTTGTGACTCCAATCCTCATGAGGGCCAAATACCCAATTAGCCTATAGCCCACAAGCATTGTCGCCAAAGCAACAGCACCACTTATTTGGCCATCAAGCCCAACATGTTTTATATTTGGGAATTCTCTAACCAAGCAAACCCCACTATCACATGGGTAAGTGTCAGATTTACTGTATAGAGATCCCAGCAAGAGCTTGTATGAGTAGTTGCTGATGGAGATGTATTTGATCCAACCAATGAAAGCAGGAACATGTTGAACATAGTAACCTCCAGCTAGAAGAAATGACAGCATGAGGACTGATGCAAGAACAGTGGCCTTTTTTTGGTCCATTACCAGAGCCCCAAGAGCAAGCCCCATGCCTTGAGCTACTAACACACTGAGTAGCAGAACAAGCAAGGTGTGGAAGAAGTGTCCTGCTGTTGGTTTCAGCCCTGCCATCCAATATGTTATGGTCACAAATACGGCTGGAAGGACAAGCTCCATGGGAAGATCAGCAACAATCCTTGATATGAAGTAGGAGGAGAGTCTGTATGTTCCTGAAGATCTCTCCTTTTCAAGCATCTTGCGCTCTTGGGGGAAGGTGAAGATTGCTTGGAACAGAGGGAAAAAACCCCAGAATCCAGACATAAAGAAGAGAAGCCCAGTCTGCATACATAACCAACAAAAAAGATTCTCAAGTTGTTAAAAATGGGTTATGTTAGAGAAGCTATGATGTCCTTGCAAATTGTTGTCTCGAAAAAAAATTCTTTTGCATACTGAAACTTAGGCATTCCATGAAGTGATACATTATGCCATGCTTGTTGGCATAATTTTCAAAGTTACCGATATATCTATAATTTGAACTTGCTAGAAGAGATCAAGTACATTTTCTATGGGTTTAACTTGTAGCCTATAACTTCAACTATTGTGCCAAACCCAGAAACAAACATCCTCTGAATAGTACCAATCATAGTGAAACACTTTTTTTTTTATACCCCCATTAACAAACCAGATCATATATGTGACAAGTGAAGTATCAATCAGCAATTGGTCATAATTGATATTAGCACTAATTAGAATAGAATTTTTGTGGAATATGTCCCATGAGAATGCATATTGAAATTCCCCAAGTAACCAAAAAAAGAAGAAAATATGCATATTGCAAATACTAGAAAAGGGGGAGGAAGGAAGTGTGTTTTTACCTGATCCTGCAAGTGGGAAACATCTGACTGCCACCATAGTAGCCCAGAAAGAAGAGCCACCGCCACAACCTGACCAATCTTGAGACTGGAGAAGGACTCATGCCTCCTCTCTTTCAATCCTCTCCTAAGCAACACAGAGAATTGCTGCCACCAAGTTGTGGGCCATTTCCCGAACCTCTTTTTTTCTGATCCATCTTGAAAATGGCTGGAGTTGGTTTCTTGAATCTCAGCTTTCAGATTATCTAAACGGTTGTGCTTGTAGGCCAAGGCCAAGCTCTGCTTCACCTTGCTCTTGTTTTCATGCGATCCATCAGGCGCCAGACCTACATATGTAAAATGTAACAAAATATTTACTCACACAGACAATTTCACAAACATCTAATATACACTTGTAGTCAAACAACTTGCAATGAAATCCTATATCAAACATGGCATTAAGAATAATACAAAACTGAATTGAATAAGAAGAACAAATTCCCCAGGCATTTGAATAAGAAGAACATGGCATTAAGAATAATAAAAAACTTGCAATAAAAAACTGATGATAACGAATGCATTTTCTCATGAATTTGAATAAGAACAAATTCCCCAGGCATATCTGACAATGTTACAAACATTTCCAAGCCCCAAGCATAAGAATAAATTCTCACTGGTCGTAATTGGATTTCCCCAGAAATTTATTCAAACCCAATTTGGAAGTTCGAACAGTAATTAACTATGCACCACAGTCAAGGTAGTCATTGAACGAAGAGATGGACCTAAAGTTACATGCAATTACTGAACCCACGATCCATCAAACCAAAAAACAATGCATGCAGAATTTCAAACTAAAATATACGCATTTATAATGATTTTGACAGCTGAAATCAGGAATTAAGCTTGTAATTATTAAAAAACAAGAACAACATACCATTGGCAAGGTCCAAAAGAAAATCCGCAGGATTCATAGCTACCAATGGGACATAGCCAATGCCCGAAAAATAGTCCATGACCTCCGATACTTTTCCGAAATACAAACAATTCCCTTCCGATAACAACATCACCTTATGAAACTTGTAGAAAATCCTACTTGAAGGTTGATGGATTGTCATCACAATAGTTCTTCCTCCACTAGCCAAATCCCACAATGCCGAAACAATCCGCTGCGCCGTGGTCGAATCGAGCCCGGATGTGGGCTCATCCAAGAAGAGCAAGCTAGGGTTTACGAGTAATTCTTGGCCTATGCTAACCCTTCTTCTCTCCCCACCTGAAACACCCCTCAAGAACTCATCCCCAACGACACTGTTCTTGCACTTGGTTAACTCCAGTTGTATAATCACAGCCTCGGCTTGCATGGTCTTCTCGGCTTTGGATAGCGTGTTGGGCAAGCGAAGAAGGGCTGTGTAGACTAGGGTTTCGGTGACTGTCAAATGGGGGTAGAGAAAGTCGTCTTGGGTTACAAAGCCGATGTTTCTTTTCATTGCGTTTGAGAATGATTTATTGTTGTAGGTTATGGCTCCGCCTAGTCGACCGCCGAGCCGGCCTCCAAGTGC